>NW_011368649.1:21675-42564 GCF_000735185.1 Notothenia coriiceps | reverse complement strand
TTGTCGCTCCTTATATAATGACATACTGTCAGACCTAAATTCTTGCATATATAGGTAACAAATACTAAGTGTCTCGTCGAACGGTATTAAACGGTTATATCTCTGAAGAACTCGTTTACCTGTTTCCGTGGATATGGAGAGTCCGGATCGAGTGTGGATTGTGTGTAATTACTATGACGGTGGACGTAACAAGAAAGTTTCTTCCAATGATTAACTAGTAAATTATAATACACTTGTAAAATTCAGTCCTCGTGTCCAGAATTATACGCGTACCGTAGTGGTAGAGGTTTGTTCCCAATACCGGTCTTGCTATGGTTACTACGACCCTTCCGTGTACACAGTCCCCCTTTGTTTTGACATAACTTTCTTCTCAAAGAAACCTACAAAACACATAAAAGAAGTGCTGTGTGTCGAACTGCGCAACGGACGGTTCACCAATCTCTATTACTGTCGATGCAGGACTCAAACCCTAAACAACGTACAGTTTTAGGCATAAAATTGACCCCTCGCGCTCACCATGATCCTTCAATAGGCGCGTTCACACCCGAGTACTTTTCCCCGTACTTTTCCCGTTTAGTTCCGTTAGTACTTAGTGCCGGGAACCTTTACCCCCAATTTTTAGTGCCTGCTAGAGGTGGTACCAAAAAAGTACCAATTTCTATTGGCTGGGCGAATTGCAAACCACGCCCCGTAAAACTCTGAAAAGTTTTTTGAAGCCGCCATTGTATTTGCTATCATTAGCATTAGAGAGAGAATAACTTATGGCAACACAAAAAAAAACATGGGAGCGGTGGAGTGATACGCCGTGAAGTTGTTTGCGGCCTGCCTGTAAACCCAAAGCAGAAGAAGACGAAGTGACGTCAGCGGCTCATTTGCATAATCTTCCCTCAGGGAAAAGTACTCCGGTGTGAACGCGATTGGTACTTAGTGTCCTGGGGTACTAAGTGCCGGGGCACTAAGTACGGCAAAGTACTTGATGTGAAAGCGGCTAATCTCATTCTTTCTGTAATCTGCTTTGGGTAAGAGCATCATCTGATCATGTCAGTTTCAATTTAAGTGTCATTAACTACACATCAATACTCTGTGTGCTGTATACAGTGCATTATTGGTGTAGATAGGAATATTCAATAATCTCAGTGTCCAATTTCTCTAACTGTATCAACAAATAAACAGCATTGTTTACCCATAACTGTTCAGTGGTACCGCAGCCTGTGAGTGTGTTTGGGGTTTGTTTCAGATGTGTTTTGGAACAACAGAGCAGAAGGATACTCAAATATTTTTTGACGATGGAGGGAGTCAGTCCCCATGGAACTTGTCGTGGACGAATTAGACCGAAGCTCAGAGGAATGCATGTCGCTGCCCTCATCCTCAACCCCTGTCCCCTCCACACACACTCCCTCCTCCTCTCTTTTTTCCTTTAATTGGGCCCGTTTCCTGGCACCTCTCCAGATCACACTGTCACTTTACACTGCGTAATAAGCTATTAGCCCCGGCTGGACCGGGTTAGACCACCACCCCACGCTAATCGACATGGACATGGTCATTGTGTGGGACTGGGACTCAGGACAGCACAGTCCGGCTTTTGTTTTTGCCCGGACCTCAGAGCCCTGGACGCCCACACCCTGGCTAGCAGAAGCATGAGGGGTGAGGAGGGTGGGAGGTAAACAGAAGGGGAGATCAAGGCGAGGCGAACTCGCTCCCGGTGCCCCCTAGGACACAACAAAACAAACTGTAACACCTTTGGTTCAGTCATCTTGCTTTGGCAAAAATATGACTTTCTGCCGCGTCCCAAAACAATGGAGCACCTGTTAGAAAATGAACCCACCGCCCCCCACATCAGCAGGAACTACAGTAAAAACTAACAAAGCAAGTCACCTTTAATATATTTGATCCACCACATTTACAAATATTTGTCAAGAGTTGAAATGTTAATGAACTCCTCAAAAGCTTTAAAGAGCAAAACGTTGTAGCAAATATAGTATTTTCAATACATTCTGCTCACATGAAACCGCATTTTTCAGGTACTTTACTTTACTACTTTCAATAAGAAGACTCTTTATACAACAGTTGCTCAATTTAGTGAAACATTTAAATGTACACATGCAAAAAGGGCCTTTTAGCAAGTGTATTTGACCAGGTACCAAAGCCAATAAACCAAGTTTATTGATGTATTTATAAGGCCTTTAAACAATCTTACTTTTAGATTAAATAGTCATGAAGCAAACAAGTTTCTCCCACTTCACTACTTGACAGAAATATAAACTTATGTTTTCTTCACTTGGCTTTCTCTGATGCTTTAACTTAATGACCTGTTTTTCTCTTTTTATCGTCACAAATGTAGACAAATATCTTGCCAACCTGGGAAGGTTGACATGCATGACCAGGGAAGTTTCTGCATTATTTTCACATAATAATTTGTGCATGACCAACACCTGCAATGGTACCTCCTCTTGCAGACCTTTTAATGAAAATGTTTTTAATATGAGTGCAGTTTGCTCAGCGCAATGGGATAGGGGAGGGAACCTTCCTAAACCATGTTACATCTCTTGAACAAGTCCTGACACCTCCGGGCAGAAAATGAAGGGGTTAGACGAGGCCTTGGCGCTGCAGCCTGTCTGAGGAGCTAATACTTGCACACAGGCTTGGCAGGGAGGGGGACACAGCCGTATTTCATGTTGGGGATGTACAGTCTTCACGCACATCTCTTAGTGTCAATCTTTTTTGTCACCAGGAGTAGATTCTGAACTTCTTCTCCTGAATGATTGATATGCAGGGGGATAAATCAAGTGTAAGGAAGTCTGTTGATAGGAACGATGGTTAATTACTCTGCTGGAAACCCAAATAGTGAAGTATTTTTTTAGGGTTTTGTGTTTCGGATATCAAAGATGTCAGTGTGTTCATGTGTGTTCAGAGGAATGCTGAGGGCAGGCTGGGACAGAGCTGTGAACAGGTGCATGATGGGGAGTGGATCGGAGTGTGTGTGTATGTGTGTGTGTGTGTGTGTGTGTGTGTGTGTGTGTGTGTGTGTGTGTGTGTGTGTGTGTGAATTTTGAAATTGTTAGGAGGTCTTTACTTCTACAACTTGAACAAGACATTGAAGTTTTCCAAACAAACAAGTGTTGTTCATACATATGAAACAAAACTTTCAGATTATTTTACTAACTGTCTTACTTTAACATCTATCTATCTATCTAAACCCCCCTTTTCCCCTTACACACAAACCCTCCCACCCTCTAATCCAGCCCCCTCTGAGCTCAGGGTCCTGGGTAAAGGTTCATCCAGAGGGCGGAATCAGCCTCCATGGCAAAGCAAGAACTGAGGAGGTGGGAGCGTAAAGGGGGAGCATTCAGTATGGTGGGGAGGGTGAGGGGATGTGCATGTGCTAGGGTGCATAGAAGGGTTGGGGAGGGGTGCTCAGAATGAGAGAGAGCATAATTCCTGGAGCACGATGGCGGGGTTATATAGGGTGTGTGTGTCGGGGGTTCAGTGATTCTGATGTTCCTCACCCATATTTTTCTGGGTTCACTGCTCCGAGCTGCTGCCCAGCACAGACTCTGGAGGGAAAGATGACAACGAGGAAGAATGCAGCTGTCTGAAGCAACACAAACTATTTTAATGTGTCTAAGTGACACGACCCCCTGACCTAATGGGATAAATACAATATTTAAATATTACACGCAGCATTCATATGAATTTAAGTGAGTCTTCAAGTCTCTTTTAAAACCTAAAAAGCCCTCCCAGCGTACTTACTTGGCCGTACCAGGATAGAAGTAAAGCCTTTGGTTTTGCATGTTTAATCCTATAAATTGCATAATAGTTTATTACAAATAACAGTTTTTTGGGATATTCTGTGTGACCATTCTCTTCCATTTCTATTCTAAAGGTTTAATAATCATCATGACACACACATGACTTCTGGTTTTCCATCAGCAAAAGTTGTGGAAATTACCATGTATTTATTTTGGTACCACCTGAGTCAAGGTTTCAAGGCAAGCTGAAGGTAGAACGGGAGTGGCAGCCGCAGCAGTGTGTGTGTGTGTGTGTGTGTGTGTGTGTGTGTGTGTGTGAAGGGGGGAAGATCTGGAAAGCCCCCAATGCAGGTGCAATCCAGGGCCATCCGCGACGCTCCGTCAGCTTTGCGCCGGGCCAGCAAGGAGTTCAGACAGGGGGTGGAGGGTGAGATCTTCTCACCCCGCTGGCCTTCTTCTGCGAAGCGGAGCTGGTAATTTGGACAGAAAACTGGATTTGTGCCCAGCAGAGCCTGGGCAGCGAGGCGATGAAGCAGCCTCACAGCGGGGGAGAGGGGCTGAACTCAGGATGACCAATATGTTTTCACTCATTCATTCGGCTTTTCCTCAGATTGCCTCCCTCCCCCCTCCTGTTCTCTCAATACTGATCCACTTTTTCTGTGATGATCAGCTTAGTCTGCCTCGACATCTCTGGATGGTCTATCGACTCCATTGTTAACATTGCATACCAGGGGAAATACAGTTTATTTCTGGCTTGGGTTTTAATTAATTTATAGAATAAATTAAAAAAAGATTACTTAAAGGTGTCCTATCATGCAAAATGCACGTTTGTACGTCTTTTATACATGAATACGTGTCCCCGGTGTGTCAGGGAACTCACCAAGTGTCAGAAAACACAACCCTCTCTCTTTTCCTCCATACCCAAATCTCTAAAAACGGGGCTGCAACGGATCTGATACAGACTGATACAGATTTGAAATATCTCTGACGTCAGGAACGGAGGGACCGCCGCCGTGTATTGTTCCAACTCGTCCAGCCTATNACAAATACCAGCCTGTCAGGACATCGAGTCCACAGTAAAAAGGACCGGAGCTAGCGTTCGTTCATGGGTGCGTTGTGCATCCACCTCCCTGCAGCACATACTCTCCACAGCTTTATCAGGAAACCGTATTACTTCTCTCTCCCCCCCCCCTTCTCCCCTGGGGCTGTACTGCTTCAGCCGTCTCCTTTGTGTTTGTTTGTTTCCCCCTGTCTGTGTTGTTTGTGTGGGCGTGGTGGCTGTCACTCCTGGCTCCCGGCTCAACCTCCACTCACCTGCTGCAATCAGCTGTGCACCCTCCCCGACTACACACCTGCTTTCCATCAAGCCATTTACAACGACATATCAACGGAGGCTCCACAACCTTTCTCCGCCAGATCGTCAAGTATCAGCCGTACTTCTTCTGTGTCTTCTGCTTCAAAACTAGCATTGGGATCCATGTTTATTAATACGTTACACCGGCCGCTCTCCCCCTTGTGTCCCCCGTGTTACGTCACACGCGGGAGGTCACGTGCCGAGGCTTTTTTATGCGGAAGTGAACATTTCTTACAAAAACAACGCCAGATGTCACTGTAGTGTATATTTCTGTATATTTTTTTGGGGGGGCGCGTGAAGCTTGGGAAGAAGTTCTAAAGAAACATTGTTTGCTCGTAAAATCTATAAAATTGACACATTAACACAACCGGCAGTTAAAAGAAAAGTTTTAACGTTTTTGCTTGCTCGCTCGCTCTTAGAGGAGCAGAATTACAAAGAAGCAAAATTGAAAATACTTAAGTACCTCAATATAAGTACAGTTCTTGAGTAAATCTACTTACTACCACCACTGCAGGTATGTGTGCTGCTAGCAGCCCATAATCCACACTAAACATACAATGAATCAATGTGAATTCTGTTTCTAAATTTGTTTAGTTTTCCCCCTAAAATAATAACAAAAATAACCAATACAAATACTGTTAAAGAACCGGATCGATAAGCAGTGTTTGTAATTGTTTCAATTAGGCCTCATTATTTCACAGTGGCACTGGGTCATCTGCCATTACAAGCACTTCTGTTCATTTTCAATCCATAATCAAATATAAAATTAGAGTAGGATCTTTTTGTCTTGTTATTATTTCGTATAAGGAACAGTTGGCTGAGGTACAAGCGTTCTCTCAGATCACTGCTCTGCCTGCCTACCTTTCTTGCAGATTTCTTGGAAGATGTGGGTCAGCTGAGTCTTGGTGATGCGACCGGTTCTCCTCACTGAGCTGTCCAGCTTGGCCAGAGCCCAGTCGAACTGCTCCGCCTGATCGAACCGCACCGGAATGCCGGGCTCATCCTTCTGCTCAGTGGCCACGGCATAGTTACGCACACACCCCGCTGTATAGGGCCACACGCGACTGAGGGGGAATAGAAAGAGAGAGAGGGGATGAATAACACTGGATAGACAGTGTTGGATGATACAGACAGATAAACATAATACCTTTATAGGTGAATGTGAGACAAAATATTTATCAGCATCTATCCTAAACAGGAATAGCACAGAATGGGTTGAATGCACAACTATGCTCATGTCCAATAAGCAGTAACACACATACATCTCTAGTTTCATTTAGAGCTATGACCTTGAGATAAATAAGCCCCAGCAGAGCAACACATGGTCGTAATCCCCCATCTTTAACATCAGCTAAGGCCAGTGTTTCTCTGGTACTTTATTATAAAACCCAAGATGACATATTTGACAATAGCATCAATTAAGCTGCAGCATCAACATGCCTTGCTGCTCTGCAATGATGGGCCTTTGTAAAAAAGCTAGGATTCACGCTTATGTCAAAAGTTAGTGCCTACATCATGATTACGAACCAATGTCATTGGGTTTATTATGAGGACAACTTGGCTGTATTATACAACCTCTGATCATCACCTTGTGTATAACGGGAGCCATGTTTCCCTATTTAACTATATGCGTAATAGGCCATTTATTCTGACATAATGCCACATATGTCAGCATAACACATTTAACACTAAAGCCAATAGCAGTGTGGATACTTGTGTGTCTCTGGCTGTCATTGAGCCTCACATGTGGGTCACAGCTAACGCTACACCGGCTAACACACACTGAGATACCTGGACGCGTTTCCCGAAACAGGGCTGATGTGTCGGGAACAAACTCCGGTCCCTCTGGCGCCGAGAGGCCCGCTGAACAGCAGGCGGAGGGGCGGCCCGGTTCTTTTGGTGCATGAGATCTGAAGCAAGCCCAAAGGCGAACACTTAAGTAACGGGGCTGATCTCAAGAGCGCAGCCATGTTTTCTGATGTCGCACAGTGGAAGGACATCCGCACCACGTGAGAGATTATAGAATAAAACCACGCGAGACTACCGGATGAGACTTTGTTTTTATAACCCCCGTGCCCTTCTCTTTATAAATCCATGGGGCCATGCAGTAATGGAGGATCTTTTACTTGGTTAAAATAAAAGCAGGGACACAGTTTATAAATACAAAAATACAAGTAAAAGTCTTGATTTCAAATGATTAATTATGATCCCATATTATATACATTTTACTTGTAGGCCTATGTTGTATTTTTATGAATTCAAATTTCACTGCATTGTAACTTGTATTCATGTATTTTATACCTGCTATACCTGCTAATCTATATCAGCTTGTTTTATGTTTATTTTATTCTCTCTTTTTATTGACTGTTTTTAAATGCCATTTTCATGTTTTTTATGTTGGCACTTTGAATTGCCTTGTGTTGAAAGTTGCTGTATAAATAAACTTGCCTTGCCTTTGCTGTATTTTATTTCTCTTCTATACGATTACTGTCAAATTACATTTGTTTATATGTACATGCAAGTGTTGATCGTTTTCATTATGCAGAATGGCCCATCTCAAAACAGTAGATATATCACAAAATGTAGTGGAGTAGAAGTACTTAAAGTAGCATGAAATGGAAAGTATCAAAACTTTACTGAAGTACTGTATTTGAGTTGTGTTTAATGTGCTTAACACTCTGTACCTCTGGCAGTAATACAATGTTGTAAACTTGTTTATGAGTGGTATATACAAGTCTAATGTAATTGTATGACAAAGCTAACATTGCAAAATAACCTTGTATGTGTCTGAGGATGTTAAGATAGCACACATGTTCATATTTTGTAAGCATTCAAAATCATTGTTGACCTTCAATACAGTACCTAAAAAAAGTAGACTTATTATATTATTGACAATATTAAACTATTATTTACATTGCTAAACTCATCCTAAATAATTCTATAACATGATATTAATAGCAGACCAGTAATACACTTTAAGTGGTTAAATATCACAGTAAAAAGGGTAATTTATTCAAACATTTTTATTACATCATGAACATTCACAAACATGTATTTATTAGAGAGAGAATTCCTTAGCTCAGTTCTTCAATTAACTTGCTATTCTTTTTTCTCTTTTCTTTCTTCAAGCTCTCCTCAACCACAGCCTTGGCCTGCTCCATGCTGTTCCTTACACTCTCTCTCTTACTGTGTTCGTTCCACAACTCAATAGCTAGTCTACGAATCCCATCGGCATTGTCCAACACCCAGGCTTGAAGGAACTCACACTTCTTGCTTGCCAGGAAGTACTTCTGTCTCTTCGCTCCTTCCTCTCCCTCTTTGGATAGGGCACTTCTAGCCTTGGAGAGCACCGCGCGCAGCTGACTGAAGGCTGAAAGGCCGTATCCTGTGGCATCCTTTCTGTCTCTGCCGGTCATGATGTGAGCCACAGCTTCCACCGCCCTGGTTGGGGCGAGAGGGTCTTCCTTATCAAGGTAACCTCCATCCAGAATCAGAGCTTCTCCACAGCTTAAGGCCTCTTGGACAGAGTTGAACACCCTGTTTGAGTTCAGTGCCTCAGACAGAGCAAGAATCATGTCACAGAACTCAAACATCAGAGAATCAGTGTCATTGTTAAACAGGCACAGGGTGAAGGAGTAGCCAAAAAGTGCATTGACCAAACCATAACATATCAGGGGAGATGGATTTGCACATAAGGAGCTCAACTTTGGGATTTTTGCAGAAACTTTAGGGACACTGGGATTGGTTGGCCTTCCCTTGCTTGTTTCCTCTCCCTTTGCTCTTTTCACTTGTCTTTTTGCAGCTGCTTTGCTCTGATTCTGAACCACTTCTTTGGATGTCTTGTCTTCTTCATCCACAGTTGTTGAATTGTCCCTCTCCAGTTTGCTCACTTCCTCCTCAAGCACCTCCACCAGTGCTTTCCCTCCGTCCTCATGCTCCTCCCACCACGGCTTCCACAGGGTAACCAGCCCACTAAGAGCTCCGCCTTTTATTAGATCCATGAACTTCTCTTTCTCTTCACTGTTGAGAACTTCCCACAGCTCCTCTTCTGAAAGTTTGTCAACATCCAGGCCTGAGAGTCGATCAGCCAAATCCACCTCGCCTTCTGCAGCTTCAGCACCTTCATCGATGTCACCTTGTAGCGCCTCTCCTCCTCCAATCTCTTCAAGTTTCCTCAAAATAGCCTCAATCTCTGTTTCACTCGCCTCTCCAGACTGTTGAAGCTCTGCTAACCTGGATAGGAGCTCCACAACCTGCACTTTCTCCTCTGCCTCTCCTTCTCCTTCCTCTGTGTCGTCTGACAGAATACCAGCATCCTTTAACACACTCTCCATCCCCCCGTCTGTGCGTTCAGCCTTTTGTCTCAGTCCCACGAGTATCTCCTGCATTTTAATCCTCCCTTCACTTTCTGTTTTCCCCATTTCCTTCAGCTCCTGCAGAACAGACTCCTTGTAAAACTTCTCAGAGCACACGGAGTGATCTGGGCTCTGGTAGCAAGCCAAGCCACAGTAATGCAGGTTACACCGAGGGCAGGTGTATGAAGAGGGCTTGCATTTACACAGCATGCAGACTGCAGTACTTCTGGTGTTACTACCATCCTCTTGGGTCTTGGCTGGAGAGAGAAACGCCTCTTCTCCAGAAGCAGGTCCTCTGGAGGGGAGCAGAACCCCATCTCTGGTCTCTGGGTCCGGCTCCACGTCAGTCCACTCCTCCTTTGGACCGATGTCTGTCAGAAGACTCCTCACAGAGGGAGGAAGTCTCCGTCTAATTACTGGATTCATTGCAGGTTGAAATGTTTGAAGCAAGATATTGTAGCAAAAGGAAAGGTGAGCTCTGCGGTTAACCTAAGAGTGGAAGAAATTAAAACGAGTTAGGTTGTAACACCACGTTTCTGTTAAGTTAGTGACGTTTTTGTAACGTAGCCTACGCTATAAACACAAACAGCGTGCTTTTATTTTAATGATGCGTCCCATACACAAACCAATTTAAAATGACGTCAATATGGCACACTTTCTTCGTCGTTTATTTCTTAAAGAACAAAATCGACTTACTTTCAAGCATTTGCGCCAACAACAACGTTCCACATTTGTTGTCCTAAACCGCGATGTCGCCTCATGATGACGTATCCTCGGCTTAAAGCAGCAGTCCCTTTTCTCCTTCGTGGTTCTGCTGCTACAAGTGTTGGTAATAATAAATGACAATAAAAGGATTAATAAGAATAATGAGGATACATATAATAGTAAAAATAACAAGTAATCCCGTGAATGATAATAATACTAATAATAAACTTTATATGCATTATAACTAAGAAATTAAATGAGGGGTTAACATGAAAATGGACATAAAATAACCATACAATCAGGGATAGAAAGGTCCTCAATTCGATAGTTAAATTTGTAGTAAGATAAAATAATAATGACTTTGATTTTTGGGAATGGCAGAAATAAACTGTGATCTTTTCAAATGATTCCTTACATAGGTGCACTAGCAATTGATAATTTTGAAACTCATTTTCATAAGCTGTGAATATATTGTATGTTTCAATTTATTTTTTCACAGTTAATCCAATATAGTTGTGTGACTTTTTATGAGATCTCTGTCAAATGTTTCGAAAAAGGTTGTGAAATGTTAAACAAACTCAAATGCATTAACACTTTGCAAGTGAAGACTTCACCTGTGCAGTTTGATGGGGAAGATGAAGTGGATCACAGAAGCCTAAGCATTAAGCTTAGCTAAGCAATCAAGGAAAAAGGGGTCTAAAATAAAAGATTTGATCACAAGAGTGTATGAATGTCGCAGTCGGACTATCCATCCCTCTATCAAACTCTGTGTGTGTCTCCCTGACGGTGCTGTGTGTCTACATCTCCCGTGGGGCTGTTTGCTATGAGGTGATTGTCTCCTGCAGGGGGTCAAGCATGGTAAAGGTCATGCAGGTGGGGAGTTGTCAGATGGCTGTCCACCCCTGACTGGGCCAAGGGGTTCCCGTGCCGCCTGTCAGAGCCTGTGGGGAGAGAGAGAGGAGGGGGGGGTCTGAGGTTGACGTGTGCCATGCTGTCTTGGCCCCGCCCCTGGCTGCCGTGCCAGCCGTCCTGGGTGGGCTGCTGCCTCCTCGTGTCTCATTTATTCTTCTCTAGCATGTCCTGTGACATGTTAGTACCCCCAACACTGAATCCACAAGCCTACTTCCTGACTCTTAGACTAATGATATGAAGTGAAGCTGAGTCTCATCCAGGTTAGGAAAGCTTTTTTTGGCCTCTTTGCTTGAGTCTAATGCAGATTTTGTATTTTTGCTTTTAGTTGACAGTGATGATCTTTGTCTCAACATGTCATGGGTAAAAGAGCCTATATATTGTACTTTCATAAAAATCATTGCATATATGAACCACTTAACAGTGAGAATATGAAACTCAAATCAATGATGAATATGAAATAAACAAGTGTAAGGCAAGTGACAGAAAAACACACACACACACACACACACACACACACACACACACACACACACACATACACATTCCACTGTGTGCCACCAGCTGATAGGTGACCGGGAACAGCCTCTGCCTTTTGGGCATGTCCAGCCCTGGCATGTCTGAAGCTGTCTACTGTACAACAGCAGGGTATGTGTGTGTGTGTGTGTGTGTGTGTGTGTGTGTGTGTGTGTGTGTGTGTGTGTGTGTGTGTGTGTGTGTGTGTGTGTGTGTGTGTGTGTGTGTGTGTGTGCAGTAAACCTCTGTTGATGTGGATTGTTCTGTCACTTGTCCACTCAAAAATATATGGCATTATAGGGATTGAGACAGGGAAGGGGTCCTACAGTATGTGTAAAGTGTGACATTAATAGATCAATAAAATATCAAAACTGATCAAAAAACATCCAGAAACACAGGGAGTAGAGTACATAACATCTCCCTTAGAGTAATAACAGAATATTCAGCATCATTTAGAATAAAGCAATACAATTGCATTCAGTGTACATACTGTATGTGTAAGTGAATTTCACTATTGAAGTAATGGAAGGAACAGTATATTGCAGCGAACCCGCAACTGAAACCTGACATAGCAACAACCCCCTCGTTCACCCTCTTTTCATGAATGAACCCAGGAATGTTATCTCAGCAGCTCCCCAGCATGAAAGCATCAATGTACTCCTTCCATAATTAATCTCCAGGATCTATTATTTACCTATTATTTTCACCTCTTCACAGCAACATAACCTCACTCTACGGACCTCTCCTCTTCCTCCTCGTCCTCTTACTCATCCTTTCTTCCTTCCTTTCTTCCTTCCTTCCTTCCTTAATTTAATTGACCACCTTTGCCAGGTCACTCAATCCATTTCAACAAATCCCTGTTTCCTGTGCAGCTCCTTGATCTGCCTCAACCAGTGGCCTCTCCCTCTGAGCGTGCACGTGTGTGTTTGTGCTGGGTGCAGTGCGGCGTGTGATGTGCTAAAACAAAGGTAGATGGAGTGGTAGCCTCTCAGTGTCCTAAAGCGGCTGTTGACAGCGGTGATAGTAACAACCAGGAAGAAAGAAAAGGAAACCTCACAGTACCTCAGAAGTCAACCTCCTCTCGGTCTGACTGAATATAAAGTGGTCATCACTGTAGCCACACCAGTGATGTAATTTCCTGTTTCCTTTCTACATCAGCGATTGGAATGATATTTTGCAACTCCAGACTTGAAACTTTTTCAAAGTGCTTGCCTGTTATTTCCATTTTTCTCCTAACACTCCCTACCTCCCTCTTTGAATGGTTGTTATTGGAATAATCTATAAGGAAGCGATACATAGTTTAGATCTGGCATTTCAAATGGCTCATCCCTTTCTTTTCCCACTTTGGCCTAATTTTTGTATGGTTTAAAGAGTTATTGGGTTGTTTTAAAGTGCTATCAAGGATGTCTTATGGATGAAATATTTATTCTGATAATATTAGAATATTTTAACCTGATTTGAGATTGAAATTCAGATTTATGGCAAAATATTTGTAATTCTTTTGATGTTGTATGTGATTAAATAATTGTTTCCACCGCTCTCAGCGAAGAAAGACTTTCCATCTCAATGATGAATAAAAGTCATATGTATGAATACATTTTAATAAATAGAACATCTTTTTAATTATTTAATATTTCTGCTTTTATAAAACAGAAAGAAAAACAGAGACATAAGGAGGAGGCACCCATTGAGAAGGCACCAAGTTCCTATTATGTTCAAATTATGTTGAAAATATTTTTTTTTTTGGCAAAGAACAGCAGATGTTCTTTCAGACTGGCGTAGGGCTTGTAACATGTTCACAATAGCAGGTTGTGGAACAAGCAAAATACCATTGGGAATAATGCTGGAAACATTCCTGTCATCCACAGTTGGGTTGACAGACGTGATAAATGTTAAAAGGATTACATTTAAACATCTTCACAGAGAAGGCCCATTTATTATAAACTCATTCTGCGTAGCAAACTAACCCACTTGACTTTCTTTTAAATTAAATAAATCCTAAAGATATTGTATATTCCAGCAACAAACATCCATGCAGTAAATGTGACCCAAAGACATCTACAAGTATATCCCTTTCTGATGATTTGAAAAAATGTATATGTTATGGCTGTTGCTTTTATATCTGTGTTCATAAGCCTGGCCTCTCACTGTCTTCTCATGACTGTTAAAAAAAAACTTGGTGAGACTTTCATGTTTTTCACTCTACTTTCCTTTCTCCATCACATTATTCCCGCAGGAGCAAACCTGAGACTGTATCGATGTATCACCCGCCTCCATCTGTCTAACCTCCGGCCCCGCCTTCCTCCATCCTCACGAGAGGGAGCAGCAGCGCGAAGAGAAGGGGAGCAATGGAGGAAGGAGCGAAGGAGAGAAATGTGTCTGTGTCCCAAAGGATTGGTCTCTGTCTGTCTAAATCAGGAAGTGAGAATATGACGGCAGGAGAGGCCGAGCAGAGACATCCCTTCAGTGTGTGTGTGTGTGTGTGTGTGTGTGTGTGTGTGTGTGTGTGTGTGTGTGTGTGTGTGTGTGTGTGTGTGTGTGTGTGTGTGTGTGTGTGTGTTAGTAGTATGGTCCTTGTTGAGCTGAGGTGTCATATATGTGAAGATCACAGTTTCAAGCTAGTGGCAACCAGGGATGACGCTTTAAATCACTGAAATGCCAGAGACGAAGGTGTGTGTGACATGTTGTGTGTGTGTGTGTGTGTGTGTGTGTGTGTGTGTGTGTGTGTGTGTGTGTGTGTGTGTGTGTGTGTGTGTGTGTGTGTGAATGTGTTCGTGTCTGGGTCTTTTGGGACATTTGATGGATATCAAAGTATTACCACTTTTAGAGTCTGAAAGTGAAAATGTTATCAAGTATGTCACCTTCGAAGAAAAAAAAGAGAGTGGCATTGTCACATCCAGACCATGATGTTGACACAGAAACACACAAGAAAACACACGCACACACACACACACACACACACACACACACACACACACACACACACACACACACACACACACACACTGAAAAACACATACTTGCACTAGATGTCATGTTTTGAATTGATTTCCAACTACATGGTATTAAAAACAGTATTCATTACATAAAATAAATAATAATCGATAATTTTTCATATGAATTAAGTTATTTTTAGGTTGGTTTAATAAATTGCATTTCTTTTACCAATCTCAGTAGAACTGGACATTTTAAACACTTGTACTTTTGGTTCAACCAGTTATCCACAAATTCAAGCTTTGATTTACATTATTTATCCAGGACTTTTAGTTATATTTTAACCATTTATCGTACACATTTATCTTGATTTCAAACATTTATGCTTTTTCTATCTCAGAATCAAAATCAGATCTTTACCTTTGAGCGGTTTACGGGTTTTCTTAGCTAAAGTATTTCAAACATTTATCCAACACACTTCAATGTAAATGTTTCTTTTTTTCTAAACTTTTAGCTGAACCTTTCATCTATTAATTTAGCTGTCTTGCTTCTTTTTTTCTTAAATGTCTTCAAGGTTACTAATTTAGCTTTATATATGACTTTTTGCTATCCATTTGAAGCATTTGTTCATTACTTAAGTTAACTGTGTCAATGTTTTGTAATTATTTGTCAACGATTTATTACTTTTATCTACCTATCCGCGAGTTAGTAATCAAGTCTGATGATTTCAATTACAACATATATTCAGGTGTTTATTTAAAACAAAATGTATTAGCTGAGCCCTCCTTGTAACTGAAGTCCCCTCTTGGAGTACAAGTACTTCTGGATGGGAATCACTGATCTAGATTATGCATCATCCACAGTATCCACGGCATTTTGACACGCACAAACTATGTTGATAAATAATTAGATAGACACAGGGCTGCCTCTGTGTTTCCCCTCTCATTAAATTACATGAATGTAGGCCAACTCACTGTGGGCTTCAGTTCTCTCTCAGCGCAGTCCAAACAACACACTATCCGATGTCTCTTTTTGTTTATCAAACTATATATCTCTTGTTACCTCTATCTATCTTTACCTCTCTCTTTCACGAGGTGTGAGTCACGAAGAACTGTCTAGTAGATCAACAAAACAACTGCTCCTGTGTTCAGGCAGCCCTCACACAGTGACGTTGATATAGTAGTCACATCATTATATCTGTATTAGCAGGGGAAACCCTTCACGCTCCAACACCTACATGCCTTCGCCGCATGCTATCTCCAGTGTTGGATGTGTGTTCTTACTCATTTACTCTGCGTGTGTGTCCCTGCCTTGTTCTAGCTTGACAGATGAAGCTCGACACTTATTCATGTTAAGTTCAGCAATATATCCTATATGTAGCACACTGCAGATATTATTTAAATTGGAAAGACACAGGAATAAAGGTTGAGAGCCTTTTTTTGAAGGGGCATACTAATATACCATTCATACTAAGTTTGAAGTAAAGTTGAGTGTGTATTATTGCATTTGAATTGCATTATGTGGATTTTTTGTAAACAAGAAATGTTTGGATGCATACTAGATCAGCAAGAATGTCTGAGTATGAGATTACTTAACCTTTGTCTGCTCTTGGCATACGTAAACCCTAAAATCGTGGGCAGTATACAATACATATAGAGTACTAACACAGTCCAAAAGTATATAGGTCTAGCTATACAGCCCGACTGTGGGTCACTGAGCAGTGCTATTAAGCTAAATGCTAATGCCAGCATGCTAAAACGTTTATCAGTATTGCTAACATGTTCGACTTAGCACTAAACTGCAAGTGCTGTTTCGCTGAAGGGAATGCCTTTGGTTTCAAAGGTTTTTGTTCATAAACCATAGGCCTATACGTAAAGTTAAGGGATCTTTGAATTTGTTATAATTCATCCTGGGAAACATGAATGTCCAGTCTCACGGCATTTCGTGTTATAGTCACGAAATTAATCGATTGATTCGTGCTCACTGACAAGATTTCCCCATTTTTTTCATGTCACACAGACCGATTTTAAAAGCAATGTAAATAATAACAAATTAGAAGGAAAAAGAGATACAAAAATACTGATTTCAGTATTCTGACACAGAACGATTTTAGAAGCAATGTATAAATATTGGTAGTATGTTTCGTGCCTGCACCAAATAATAACAAATTAGAAGGAAAAAAAGATTTTAAAAAATACAGATTTCAGTATTCTGAGGCTCTGAGCCCCATTTCTTTTCCTCGCGGACGGCAAAAAAACTCCGACATTATACTATTTAAAATAAAAGGGTTAGGCTTAGGGTAAGATATTGAGTAAGAAAATGTTTTTATGAACCACACAGCTTCTGGTATTCCAAGACCCGACCGGACAAAAAGACGTGGTGCAGGCACGAAACATACTACCAATAGAAATACATTGCTTTTAAAATCGTTCTCTGTGACACGGAAAAAAAAATGCGAAAATCGTGTTGGTGAACACCAACATCAATAGATTAAATTAATTTCGTGACTATAACACGAAATTCCGTGAGACTGGGTTGGAATGTCAGTGCCACATTTCATGGCAACCGATAAAGCTATGCTGCTAGCTAGCTAGCTTAAAATCTTCCAATAGAAACTTTTACCCGGTTTACCCCAAATTAGCCTACTGTAATTATGCATTTTTGTGCTACATTTAATATATTCCATCTAAGCTACACGTTTTAAACATATTACAATTTACATCCACATATTTTTAATTATGTGAAACCAAAAAATCTGTTCCCAAACCTAAACTGGGACAATACATGATGAAACTACCCTAATAAGAAAACCTGTGTGATGCCTGAATGCATCAAGAGCCACGTTTGCATCATTAATATATTTTTACTGTTGAAATGTGCCAAATGTGGCACATTATTGTGAACAGCTAAATTCAGGTAAAGATATTGTTAAAATATAGTTAAATAGTATCAGTGAAAGCAGCAGAGGGAATCATTTGAAGAAAAATAACCACACACTGAACATTCAATAGGATAATTCATGTTTACCTTGAAGGCAAGGCAAGGCAACACAATAGAGGAACTCTTTCAAATATTGAGAAGGGACAGGGGAACACTTGACATTTTGGGCATGCACACAATCACACACTCTTACTGTGTTAGTGTTAGCCGGAAAAGGTTGTGTGTTAGTGTGTTTGACAGCTCTTCGACCCTGGCTGCGATGTTGACATTAGTGGACCAGGACACATCACCTCTGCTTTGGGAAAAGGCCTACGGTGAGCCTGCCTTCAAGCACAGCACGGGGTTCTCTGTAGTGTGTGTGTGTGTGTGTGTGTGTGTGTGTGTGTGTGTGTGTGTGTGTGTGTGTGTGTGTGTGTGTGTGTGTGTGTGTGTGTGTGTGTGTGTGTGTGTGTGTGTGCGTGCGTGCGTGCGTGCGTGCGTGCGTGTGTGTGCGTGTGTGTGTGCTTGCATGTAGTTTACTACATATTTACAGTCTTTGTCAAAGTAAAAGCACAACAGAAATTTGCAAAATGTAAAAAAGCTTTAGTTTTCCCAGTTTTCAAAACAAACGTGAGAAGGAAGTATAAACCTTTGAAACCTTTCCCCGCTCTTATCTCCTCTGTCAGACTTCAGCATAATATTTCCACAGCATGATGAGCATAAGCCCTCCTCAGAGTGTTGATCTTCCCCTTCTGCGAGCCTGTTGTTGACTTCACTCTCTCACAGCTGTTCAGAAATCAAATCCTATAAGTTTTATATTCCATATATTGTCACCGTGCCAACTCTGGAGGATTGAGCGAATGGAAAAGGACAGCGAGACGCAAACAAACAAACAATGTAGATGAATAGCCCAACGCTGATGTCAACAACACGCCTGTCATCATCAGAGCAGACACAGGCCTTCTCAACCGTGACATGCAATTGGTACGCAGAAGAAGAAGAAAGGGGTCAACAAAATGATACTGAGCAACTAATGGGGAAAGGAATTCATACATCTGTAATCTGCCTTAACCCTTACACTCATTGTTTTGCTCTCATTGTCTCCTATGTGTGTGTGTGTGTGTGTTTGTGTGCTTCACATATGTTTGTGTTAGCAGTATATGTATGAAGTCCATAGCTCTGGACTTCATACATATGTGGTGTGGAATGTCAGGGACGTCTCGTCGCATTAGGGATCAGTGAGGAGGACGCTGCCTGCCATTGCGCTCCGATGAAGGCGCCTGAACAATGGACATTACACTCCAACCACCCTGTAACCCCCTCCCCGAAGGCTCGGCACTTATCAGTTAGAGGGTCTGCGGTCCCCCAGGGGTAGGATTGGGGGTGGGTTTTCATGGGAAAATTGGCCTGGGGCAATGCGAAGGAGACAACTTTTCAAGTACTGATGAAGATCGTGACAGGAAGCAATGATGATGTGAAGTATTCTCTGTTATTTCCTGTTGCTCATTGGCTACATGTTATGTTGCAGATTTGTGAGTCAGCTCAATTAAAACCCCATGCACCCCAGCCTCAGAACTTATTTTAATGACAAATATGTCTCCTTCTTTTACTTATCAGAAGGATGTTTCTTCTTCCTGCCTTCATTACATTACATTACATTGCATTTAGCTGACACTTTTATCCAAAGCGACTTACAATAAGTACATTCGACCAGGAAGATACAAACTTGAAGAAAACAGAATCATATAAGTACATCAGGTTTCATAGAGCCAAACATTTCAAGTGCTACTCAACTGGCTATAGATGGCTAGCCTTCACTATTTCTTTCCCCTATCACTCAAGCTAATACTTCCTTCTCTGTTCCTCACTCTCCTTGCTTTGCTTGGATCTCCTCCAGACCTTTGACATCTATACGTACATGCACCAGCCCGTTGGTGTCTTGTCCATCTCTGTATCTGTCTCCTGTTTAGCCTCAAGTCACACTCTTAATCCCAATCTCAGTCTTCTCAAACCTTCCACTTCTCTGTCCGTGGGCCTGTTGGCTGCAGGTGGACGTCTCAGGTCGGTCACAGGGTGGCGAAGCTGTCATTCACCGTGCATGTGCATGTGGGAGTGTGCATGCGTTAGTGTGTATGTGTGTGTGCATGCGTGTATTGTGAGAGGGGTGTGAAGGCAGCTGTCACGCTGTCTCAGGATCATATGTTGGATGTCAGACATGCTGAAGAGTAACTGACATCCAACCAGCAAAACACACATACACACACACACACACACACACACACACACACACACCATGGAGTGTCATGTGAGAACACCAAAATCTGTGGTTTTTACACATTCAATGATTTTGACAATGTTGACTACGAGCTTCAATTCTAATCCAACTTGAATTGTTTTGAAACTTATTCTTGTTTCAAAACAGATATGAAATGAATTCACCTAATTCAATATTATATTTAAACGTATTTCAATTCAGGCCCAAGGTGAAGCGCCAATAGTTGGATTTACTTTTTCATGATGGACAAGATGAAGATCTGGTTCTCAACCAAACATGTGACAGGATATGATAATACTTTATTGCCAGATCAAATCTGAAAATGTATTTGCATCACAACAGCTGCATTTGCAACATCAAACTAAGACATATATTAAGACACAATAGAAGGAAAACAAACATTTAACAATACATCACAATCGCTGAAGAGAAAGGTCTGTATTTAATTTGAGGATTGACTGGTGCAAAACAAGGAGTGCTTTAGTCAAACGTTATTAAATCATGGGACCCTGTATCTCCGATTTGATGTTAACAATTAATTGATGGTAACAATTCATCTGATGTGTTGAGGTATCCTTGAGCCAGACACTGAGACCCTGACAGCTCCAGGGAAGCTGACCCTGCTCTGTAACATCTGTTGACAGAGGTCAAGTGAAGAGAGGAGTTCCCTAAAGGATCAGTAAAGTGTTGTATTATTTGTATTCATTATTTATGCCCGTCCCGTAAAGCCGATTTCTTTAAGTCATTACAGTAACATCAGTTCGTAAATGTTTTTTTTGTGTGTTTAACTAAGGAATTGTAGGAGAGAATAACCTTAGCATCAAACCTCACCTGTCACATTCCAGTTATTCTCAAGCCTGCTTTGTTTTATTTATTCATTCTGTATTTTCTCAACATGTGTATGTTTAGGAATGTGTATGTGTGCTCCTCTGTGTGCTTATGTGTGCATCAAAACATGTGTGTTCATGTCGGCACGTGTGTGTGTGTGTGTGTGTGTGTGTGTGTGTGTGTGTGTGTGTGTGTGTGTGTGTGTGTGTGTGTGTGTTTTTGTGAGTGTGTGTGTGTGTGTGTGTTGTGGGATTTCTCAGGAGAAGGTGAATGTCTCATCTCTACCGTCCCCAGCCTGTTCAGGTAAATAACACATTCACACACCACTGAGCACACAATCGATCC
>NW_011368649.1:21306-21637 GCF_000735185.1 Notothenia coriiceps | reverse complement strand
CTCTCTCTCTCTCTCTCTCTCTCTCTCTCTCTCTCTCTCTCTCTCATGCTCGCACACCCACACACACACACACACACACACACACACACACACACACACACACACACACACACACACACACACACACACAGGTCCCTCTTCTCTTTATCTGGAAATGCCTGCACAGCTACTTGGTGGTGTGTGTTTTTGTGAGTGTGTGTGTGTGTGCGTGCATCTGTGTCTGTGTCTGTGTGTATGTTTCTGATGTCCAGTGAGACATGGGAGGCGGGCAGGTCTCTATCGGCCACAGCGCATCTGTCGTTTCAGGTTAGTGCAGGCGAGAGGTGGTTGA
>NW_011368649.1:0-21151 GCF_000735185.1 Notothenia coriiceps | reverse complement strand
AAAATGTTATAGAAGCAGGAGGAGAAGTCAAATATTGTTGAATAATTGTAATTTTTACCCTGAAAATCATATATGTTCTTGTTTATTAACATGTGAGGAACTATATAATTAGTTCAGAAAGCAATTCAATAATTAAAGTTTTGAAATAACAGCTCTTTTATAAATGTCCTAGTGGACGCCATGACCATCTTCATGGACTTAATGACTCAATATTGTTGCATGAGACGGAACTGAAGCAGACATTTTCTGTACCAGATAGTTCAGGGAGATTCAGATTTTGAGCTCTCAGATGATGAGAGAGATGATGATTTCACACCTGGGATAGAAGAGGGTCAAGAAGAAGGGGGGGAAAGATGCAGGAGGCTCCATGAGCGCACAGATACAGACAGACAGATAGGGACAAGCTGGAAAGAAATGGCCCCCTGTGGGCCAAGAGTAGCACGCATGTCTTATTGTTGTTTTTATTTTAAGTGGAGCCATGAAAAATGAGAATTGCCTCAGGAATGCAAGCTTTGTTTCTATGAGCATGGTCAAATGGAGACCACATCCATAAAACTAGTCGAGATGACCCGACAGGCCGACTGGAGTCAATGAGGTACTTTTCCCACTACATTGACTACAAAGACTTTGAAGATCTGGAGAGATTCACCAAAAACCAAACTAGTTTTTTAGTGACCAAATAAACAGCAATGTTCAGATCAATTACTTATTTATGTTTTAAATCAAAGTGAATGTATTATTTTATTAATATCACTCTATAACCATAATACTTTACATAGTCTATCTGTTAATTTTGGCTGTCTTTTCAAACTAAAATGGTCCCGACGTCCTCTACAGTGGACATACTGTAACATTTAAAAATTAAATTAAATTAAAAAAGTCTAAATTGCAAGATGTTTTTTAGTAGGTAGGAATTCACAAAAAAAAGGAAATTGGAAGACACTTTCTTTCCTCGGGTCCCAGGAGGATATATTATAATTCACTACTACGGCCCGTCTACACAGCGTTGAAAGCTTCACCATTCACTTTGAATGGGGTGACGTCACTTTTCGCCGAACTGCATTGTGGGAAGCGACGCAGAGCTTTGCTGGCGTGTCTCCCTGCAAAAGTTGAGAAATGTTCAACTTTTGAAGCCTCGGCAGAAGCGTCAGCCAATCGAATCATATGCCAGTACAAGCTCTAGCCAATCAAACCGCTGCTTGTGTGTCAGGGGCGGGAGATTCATGTGATTGGTTGTGGGTCGAGTTTCAGACACGCCCGCCGGCAAGCTTCAATGCACGCCGCTGTGTAGACGGGCCTTATAATGGTTGTGTTGTCATTAGTCGTATTGAAAACCATAAAGACTATTCATGGTTCCATAAACAGACTTGAATTTTAAACCATTTAACAATTCAAATTTGATTGACAAGCTTTAGCAATTACTACTTGTATTAAATACATGTTTATGTAATATTATATCAATGATCATATTGGCTTCACTGAGAAGTAATTGCTGAACAAGGAAGCAAGGAGAGAGAATACAATCTTTTTAGATGATGTCCAGAAACATAGCTGCAGCTAAACTATTGAAATCCAGGCCTATTAAAAACATATGTTTTAAATGTTTAAATAAAATGATATTTGCAGAATTCACCCTCTCTAACTATGTACCACTTTTTACAGCATATTGACGCTGAATTTTCATATGTATGTCCTCTATGAGGGATTCAGTTAAAAGCTTTATGCACACACTTGTGTCTTTGCCACTTAGACATTATATAAATGAGGTGAAACACTCACAAGCTTTGTGTTGAAGAAGGCCACCAGCTGGAATGTTGTTGTTTTGTTATCCTGTGTTTGATATACCAAAGAGGGGGTTTTTTCTCAACATTATTTTTCTCTACAGATCAGCACAAGTTGCCATAGAAAACGGTGAGTAATGTGCCTCCACTGCTTATTCTCTGCTTGTATGAAACCCCCCCATGCCTGATCCTCTCTGCAGAGTGCAGCAATCACGCCTTGCCTTGCCCTCCACTCTTGAAACACGAGAGCACTTGAAAAGCTGATTTCCTGCTCCTCAGAGGGAGCGGGTTTCTTTTGTCAACTGAGGAGTCAGGTCAAAACAATAATTGTTGGCAAAATCGTGCCTGAAAATATACAACGCTCATTTGATTAACATGTCCTTTTCATAAGGCTGCTCTTCAAGCCTCCTTAAAAGCGTACAATGTTACATTAGGGCTTTATTGGATGTTTGTGAGGGCAAAGCAATTCCATTTCCTGTATAATGTATACAGTGTGCTTCTGTGTGAACGAGAGGGAGAAAACACACACTTACACATAATAATAATAATGCATGTTATGTGAGAGGGCAAGCTGCTCCCCCTGCTTAATCTTAATGGGATTAGAGTCATTAACCAACTGTTTACTAAATGGGAGACCTCTCTGCTGCTTTGTTTCTGATTCTCTCGTTCTCTCTTTGTCTCTCACTCTCTCTTTTTTCCTCACCCCCTTCACCATTTCTCTCTCTCCTTCTCTCTCTCTCTATCTCTGATCCCTAATCAGCGAGACGGCCTAGAAGTGCCTTGGGGCTGAATACGAATGAGCGCAGCTGCCCAATCCGGATTACTATCACACACTTGCACTCCATCTAAAAATTCACAAACACACACACACACACACACACACACACACACACACACACACACACACACACACACACACACACACACACACACACACACACACACACACACACACACGCACATATCTTTATTCAAAACAATCCACAGCCTTGCCTACTTTGTCATAGTGGGCTGCGATGGGACATATTTCATTCACATGCATGGCAAACACTTGCTGACACATGTATTTTCCAAGCATATGCCATACTATGAATATATCTCAGATGCATGATCACACAAACACTAAGGACACACAGACAGTTCTGATCACATGTAACGTCCAGTAGCAGACATATGATGGGGCACACCCACTACTTTTAGTGTGCCATGGGAACATGTGTGTACATGGTCTGTATATTAGTGTCAGGGGGGCGTGTGCTGCGACCATGTGTTGCCACTCATCAGCAAGTGACATGGTGGGACCAGCTCACTTTGAAAAAAGAGATGAGATAAATGTTGGATGGTTGAGTTTTGAATCAATAATAATCTTACTCGATGTCACTACATTTTCATTTATTACATCCACAATAATGAAATATTCCCTGTTTATTTTTAATAGTGTGGTAAACGTGGCCTTAACGTCACTCCCCTTACATCACATATGAAGTCATCTCTTAACACTCTACACACCTTACTTAAAGTGGATTTTTGGATTATATACTGTGATGAATCTGAAGCTGCCTCACAAGCACAGCCATTGGCTACTGAGCAACTCAAGAGTATTGGTCATTAATGCCTTGCTCAGCTAGACTTTAGTAATTATTACACTTCAAGCCACTGATCACCAGCCACAACAGCAATGCTTTTGACGTCTCAAAACTGTCCAGATGTGTAGTTGAGATCTCAATAAAGTCTGGGTTCTAAAATAGTGGTGTGTCTGAGCGGGATGTCTGAAATGGAGCTGTGTGAGGCTATGAAGGGGTCGTTGGCCCCCTCACTTTACACTCCCTGACTCAGTTTGGCGTCACAGCTTGTGTGATCCCACTTCAAGATGGTTCCTGTTCACTTCTCCACTCAGATGTATCCTGCCAGTCATGCATTGAACTGACAACCTTCCAATCACAGGTTTGCTTCTGTGAACTTCAGGCCACAGTGGCTTAAAGACCTGAGAGGATACAGAATCCAATGCACTGCAGTACAGTTTAAGTGTAATTACAGTGCTGTTAAAATGCCCTGCCATAGAAAGGTTGGACTGAGTTGGTAAATTAGAGCCCTGGCTAAGTGCACCCACTGTGCTGGGTCAGAGATGAACGGCTGCTGTGGACAATCAGTAGTATCACAGCCCCATCTAGCGGGAGAGAACGGTACTGCTGCCAAACTGAGGGAGAAACGGATGAAGAGGCTGAGAGTCCTGTTTCTGATACAAACTGTTTCAAAACCGATTGCCCTTAAACTAAAAAGGTTATCTCTTAAGCGGATTTGACTGTGAATCCACTTAAGAATGAGCATATGTGTGTACAGGAAATAATTTTTTATCTCACTATGTTCAGAGGTTTAAGTATAATAAGCAGGTTTACATCTGTTTAAGGGAACTTGCTGAAGGCTTTGTCCTCCCATCGTTGTGTCCCCCAAAGTATTGCTGTTGTTAGGTAAATCCCTCCATGATGTGAGCAAGTTTTATATTTATATATTCTGTGTATTAGTTAGTTTTACATGATTAACTCAAATCACACATTTTCTCCCGTATTGAAGCAGCTTCCAACCTGTTCCTCATGGCCTTCCAGTCGTCAAACATATCCAGCATACTCTGTGGGCATCTGACTTCGACTGGGACAGTGCGCGGCACCAAGTGACAAAAAACAACCTCAATGGCCATTGAAATGGCAATAAACGGATTGATTTCCTGAGTGAGCTGTATGCCAAGGTGACCCTGGGTATACATGCAATCTTGCTTTTCTCTCCGAGATCTCTCAGTGATCTGTCTTTGACTGATATTGGGAGAAGAGTTCAGCTGGAAGAAATCGTTTAACAAAGCAAGGGCGATCTTCTCCCTGAGTGGGCAGAGAGAAAACCATCACCTATGTTTGTGAATCTACCTCGTCTTCATGGACTGACCAAGCTCTTTCTCTGCATGCATTAATGCTTGGCCCTGAGTTTGTGGTGTCACATCGATCTCACTCAAGGGACACAGCAAAATACAGTAGATTTGGTTTGGTTTCATGTTAAAATGCTCTTGAGATGGAAGGGTTCAAGGAAAGGGGGAGGGATATTGATAAATAGAAAAGAAAAAGACTCATGAAGAACACGAGAAGAAGTATTGGGGTGGTTATGTCAGACTCAAGGATAGAGCAACTATTTGTCTTTGTCGTTATAAATGACCTGTGTGACCTCTTATAGCCTAATGTCAGAAAACATTCACCCCAATGAAGTGACCTTTGTCCTTTCCTAGACACTTAATCTGTGACACCTCTGTGGACATTGCAGGAGCTGGGCAGGAATCAACAGATTTTCTCCACAGAAATCAATTCAAGGCCAAGAGATTACATGAAGTTCAACAAGAATGTGGTCTGAGAGTACAGGCTTGTATACATAGAGATTGGCATTCAGTATTTTCTTTTAGAGGATCATGAGGAGAATGTATAGCTCAGTTTACTCTGTTTGGCCTAGTGAAGGCTTTCTGTTCAGGAATCCTGTTTAAGTCAAGACGCAGGAAGTGGACACTGTGCGGAGGAATGTGCCAATCAGAGAGTAAGGCTCACCAACAAACCAGAGATCATTCATTAAAGATCCAAATCCTACCACCCTGACCCACATAGTGTGCGTGTGCGTGTGTGTGTGTGTGTGTGTGTGTGTGTGTGTGTGTGTGTGTGTGTGTGTGTGTGTGTGTGTGTGTGTGTGTGTGTGTGTGTGTGTGTGTGTGTGTGTGTGTCTGTGTGTGTGTGTGTGTCTTAGCACTGAGATCCTAGCTTGTCCTACCACAGAATGGGTACATCTCCATTATTGATGATGTCATTAAAATATGCACAAGGACAAAATAGGCAAGGCTGTGGATTGTTTTGAATAAAGATATGTGCGTGTGTGTGTGTGTGTGTGTGTGTGTGTGTGTGTGTGTGTGTGTGTGTGTGTGTGTGTGTGTGTGTGTGTTTCAGATATCTCCCAGATGTATTCATTCAAAGGATTACAGAGAAACTTGAGAAATGTTCAAGTTCATGTTGTACTGTTTATATTTCTATGTAAGTCCTATATATAAACCGGAAATACTTTGAATTATGTTTAATGTGATTGTTGTCATTAAATTCAACTGAACTTTTAATATTGTAATATTAATCTCAGTGTAAATCTGCATTTAAGTGTGTGTCAGTTAATGTGTCTGTGTGAGTGTGTGTCTGTGTGTGTTGTGGTGTCAGCCCAGTGCAGTGTGATCTAACAGCAGCTGACAGGCAGGTTTGAGGCCTCTCTCTAGGGTCCTCGGTGTGTGTTTGTGTATGTGTGTGTCTGTGTGTGTGTGTGTGTCTTGCTCTAGTGGTGTGTGCTAATTGGAAGCTCAGCGGGACAGGCAGCAGGTCCTCTGTAGTGCGCATGTAGAATCATACACATTCTCTGTCTCTCTGTCTCTCTCTCTCTCTCTCTCTCTCTCTCTCTCACCACACACACACACACACACACACACACACACACACACACACACACACACACACATCATGTACACGGGTAATCCTCTCTNATATATGTTCTTGTTTATTAACATGTGAGGAACTATATAATTTGTTCTGAAAGCAATTAAATCATTCAAGTTTTCAAAGGCATTTATAAAAGGGCCGTTATTTGAAAACTTGAATGATTTAATTGCTTTCAGAACAAATTATATAGTTCCTCACATGTTAATAAACAAGAACATATATGATCTTCATGGTAAAAATTACAATTATTCAACAATATTTGACTTCTCCTCCTGCTTCTATAACATTTTGTTTTTGGTATGCCAGCCATTTTGGGTGAAAAGAAAGAGGAACTTCCCAGCATGCAATTTTAACCAATGACATATAGCTGGAAAGACCAAGATGTCCTCTGTACAGTACATCAGGGATTGATAGAGTAGCTCAAAAGAGTCAAAGGAGATGCATGTTAACCAAATGTCCACTACAGTGGACATTTTCAATGGGCTGGGTCCCAGGTTATTAAAGTTAAAAATGATGGATGACAAAAAAATGAAGACAGATGCAGGAAAGAAAAGAAAAGCAGATGGCGGAGAAAAGGAAGTGGCCCTCTGAGATGGAGTGATTTATGAGACTGAAAAAGAGGAACTAGTAGTAACGGACAACAGAGCCCCCCCCCCAACACACACACATTACGGACACAGTTTATTAAAGAGCAAATAGTACAGTAGTGGACATAAAACTATAAGCAGCTCTGAAATTGGACATATCTACATTTTTAAGGCTGCCTTTATTTACTACCGATCATACTTTACTGTTTGTACACATCTATCTTTCTATTAATGTGTGTGCTTGTGTGTATGTGTGTGTTTGAGTGTACATATACTGTACCTGAAAGTTATGAGATGGTGAGTGAAAGTATGTGTCCGTGGGTTAATGTGAAACTGAGAGTAAAAGTGTGTGTACGGAGTGTATGAAAATATATCTGTGGTCTTATCTCCTCAAAACACTTGAATCCATTTTTGGAGAACACAAAGACGCTAGTGTGCCACGCTCATGTCCTCCATCTTTCTATGAATCCTTCTCTCATGTCCTCCATCTTTCTATGAATCCTTCTCTCTTGTTCTCCATCATTCTATCCACATCACATATCTTCCATGTGGATGCAGCTGTTGTTTGTGTGTGTGTTGTGAGTGTGTGTGTTTGTGACTCACTGCGGCCGTTATCTTCTTGCTCTCCTCCATGATCGCAGCAGAGTATTTGTTGGAAGGCATCGCTGTCGCTGTGGTTTGGTCCTGAGGCTGTCCTGACTCCTTTTCAAACCTGGACGAGACACAAAACAGGAAACAGTCAGAAAATAAACAGGAAAAATAAACTAGTTTTGTGGATCATCAACAGTCAATGTTTCAACTTCTGTGCTTCTAGAGGGCCTTCTTATAAATTCATTCAGCCAAGATTATGTTTTAAATATAAACAACGGATGTCCTCTTTGTACATTTGAACCTCCGAATGAGGTCTGTTTTCATATTTATGAATTTATAACACTAAAAAAGTCCTTTTAGCACAAACTGTGTCACAGCTTCTTTGTGTATGAATAACTGAATTCAAGAGAGGTAGTGATGTAAAGCACAACAATCCAAAAATGTCCTTCCAAAACATGTAAAAACAATCATTTCCACCAATTAAACACCATTTCTATTGTTGTATGGCTTTAGATGTCAAGATGAAATATGGCCAAATGTAAAACATATTGGATTAAGAAACACAGATATACAGGTTTGTATCTGGAGTTCATGAAAAATAAAGGTAGAGAAAGTAAGAGGAAGCCCTCTCCTGTTCTCTATGAGCAGATCAGACATGCCCACACAAACCTGTAAGTAAACAGATACACAAGCATGTGTGTGTGTGTGTGTGTGTGTGTGTGTGTGTGTGTGTGTGTGTGTGTGTGTGTGTGTGTGTGTGTGTGTGTGTGTGTGTGTGTGTGTGTGTGTGTGTGTGTGTGTGTGTGTGTGTGTGTGTGTGTGTAAGAGAGAGATTGAGCACATTAAGTGAAACTGTATGCGTTTGTACATGTATTAAGTATGTGGTAACACTGCAGTCTTCTCTCCTTTGTGTGACTGTACATTCTTCAGAGTCTCCATGCTGCTCCCAGAATATTTTAATGCAGATGTATGTATGTGTATGTGTGTGTGTGTGCCAGTTTAAATTTCATGGAGGTGGCAGGTCAAAGGATTTGTCAAACGAGCCTGTGCAGAGAGACCTGCAGACCTCACTTTATCTGATCTCCCTGGAGACACATAGAAACAAATCCCAAAATAATAACACTGAGAGCAATTGTAAAATGCAAAAAGGGGAAAGACAATGAGTGATTGTGAAGGGGAGTGTTAAATATATTATTGCACAGTCAGCAATTGTTTATCCAATACAAACAATTACCTCACTCACCTAAACCCTCTGTGTCAGTGTTAACAACCATTTACATTGTTAAATACAAATGTATGACTCGAATGGACTGCAATTCCACTTTGGGTTACTTTATAACAGGAAAAAACCCTTGTGGCAGTTTCTCCACTGCGAGAATTTGCTGATATGTTATGTTGTTAAGTATATATTAGACATCAGAACACGTTATTTTGGATTTTCTACAATAAATCACAGTTATAAGTTGTACATTTGTTGCAGACTTCAACACAACCTCATAGCATCCAGTAATACAACTTAATCCACTGACTATCCTCACTAGGAGTCTCTCAATGATGCAGGGTAACATGAAAAAGGGGTTAAAGATCAGGTCTTAATATTTGTATCACGTTGTGCTGTACTAGTTTGAACGTGGCCAAATGGAGTGGGTTTTTGCCTATTTAGCCATACGTTCTGTTATAAGGAGAAAACACCAACAATAAAGTTACATGTGACCAAAAAGACAGAAATACTGATTTCATACAGTATGTCTAATTCAGACTGTGAGTGCTCTATTTCTTACAATGTAGTCAGACTACAAAGAGATCTTCATGACATCTATAGGAAGGAGGAGAAATCACTTTCTCTATGTACAAACAGCATGTTACTATTGTTAAAATCACAGCTTAACTGAGTCTCTAATGCAGAGGATTCATGTCGCAGCCCCAGGACTGACACAAACCAATGTGAGATCAGGGACTCTCCCTCCAGCGGCTGCAGAGGGGTGAAAGAGTTCATCACTCAAACAGGATGTTCACGCCTCCTACTCCTCCTCCTCCCCACGCCTTTGACCTTTGACCCACACACAACAGCAGCCCAAACAGGTAGCCTATAAATGTAATTATGCTCTGGATTGGGTTTTCCTGGTTAAGTATGTTAAAAAGCATCTATCATTATTGGGAAGGGACATTAAACATAATGTGACTACCAACTAGGTAAATGTGCATGCTGAATCAACAGGATTAGGTGAGTGTAGTGATATGAATGGTATGCTGATAACACATATTTAAGATTACATAGAGACGTTGCTAAAATCTACAACATATTAGATGCTAATGGGAGTTTTCGGCACCATTTTATGACAACAAATTTTTTTTTTAGCAGCATGTTGCATATCTTGTGTGACACTTTCTATCAAGCTTAGGTCTGGCTAAGGACAGGTATTGCAATCTAAAATTGACTTTGATATAGTTATTATTGACTGTATGCGTCTATGATTTCTTTCCACTTTTGCTCAACCCATTACATTCTTTCTTAAAAAGGACAATACACTTTGATAAAGTGAAAGGTTTTATCTATAGTGTTCCTATGAGTTTGATTTTATCTTATTTACACATTTGCTTCATGCTTTTTATTATGGATTATGACTTATCTATGTTCTACTTTGTTTAACTACCTTTCTGTCTTTGTTAAATGAGCTCACTAAGACCAATTCAAATAAACGCTGTTTGTATCGTAGTTGATATTTTTTGAGTGTTCATACTGGCTCTGCATCCTGGAATTAAAGTGTGTTCACAACTGTATCTTTTCTGAAACAGCTTTCAGCTTTAAGAAACAGAGAAGTGAGAATTAATTAGAGGAAGGATGGAGGGCAGAGAGTGAGGGGCCCAGGAAAAGGGGACATGAAGTTGGAGGGGGGGGGCTTCACATCAAAGTTGTGTCTGGTGGCAAGAGATTAGGGACCGCATTGCAAGAGGGGATTGTTCACTCCCCAAAGGGTATGAACATGAATGTGTGTGTGTGTGTGTGTGTGTGTGTGTGTGTGTGTGTGTGTGTGTGTGTGTGTGTGTGTGTGTGTGTGTGTGTGAGAGAGAGAGGGGGGGTCTCTCTCTAGGGGCTGCATTCCTTGTCTGTCATATACTTTATGGCCCCTTCAGGCTCAGATCAAGCCCAAATGTGTATACATTGTCTACTTTGTTGCCTATTGTACGACTGAAGGCTCGTACGGTATATAATCCACTCGCTCAGAAACCTGTGACGAGAACAGGGTAGGATTTTCACGGCGGCCATGGCCGTCGTTTCCCCTCGGTATGGACGTGTTGCCCCACAAATAATTGTACATCCTACGGCCACCATGGCCTTTGTGCCCATCACACTGTTAAAATCTCGAAGTTGCTTTAAAAGCGTCAGAGCAGTGGTCTGGTGTCTGAACTGCATTATGCTGCGTTCACAACGGGCGCGATGCGAATATTCGCATTGCTCTAATCGCTGGAGTTTCACAGCCCGTCAACACGGCGGCGTGCGTTGGCTTATATCCATGTAAATACTGTGGTAGACTCAACTACAACAAAATGAACATATTTGACCGTGATTTAATTGTAATACACGTTTCAAAATGATGCGGAAGTAACAACATACTGATAATGGTTAGTAAAAACCATAAATTAATGCTTTGACAAGTGTGCAGACAAGACGGCAGGCGAAAACCCCCAAAACACAGACAGTCTGTGGTTTGTACATGTTTAACTTTTGTCCAGTTTCTGAACAGATATGAGGAGCTGTGAGCTCTGAGTGCTAACAGCTAACGGCTGCTGTTTTGGTTTTCTGATTCAACATCAGTGGCTGAGATCCTCACTGCTGATTGGCTACCGCGAGAACACGTCACGCGAATTTGAGGTTCGAGTTGAAAATTGTCATTAAAGAGACTCGTACACACACACAAAGACTTTTGCGTTTCAAAGTATTGCTTTTTCATACAGTTGATTGTTTGAGCTTCACTGTGCACTGCTGAATGATGTATGTGCAGAGTTTGACCCTTGAAGACTGTTTCTTCTGCTCTGAAATGGAATATATTTGTTACATATTAATAGAATTTTAGATTTTTGGATTTGATTTTGGATTTGTGAATGGGAGAAGTAGTAGATAGAAAACAGACCAAACACTAATTATTCAAAGTAGAGTATTTCATTTTATATACGGTAATACTAAGGAGGTAATACTAATTATAATGTTTGACATTATTGATATTAAAAAAGCGATGTCCCATGTCATTCGTGTGTTTTTGTTATCAGAAAGTGAAGTTATTTATTTGTAAGCTCCAAATAAATGTTTTTCCCTCAATGGCCTTAGTGCCCTGGCATGTGGCCTTTGTGCCCTACACAAATTTGTGACACCAAAGTAGGGCTGTCCCGAATACCATTTTTCGGGCTCCGGATATTCGGTAGCAATCAGCAGCGAATATTCGGCCCGCACGGGAGGGGGGGAATGCGTAGTAATCAGCAGCGAACCGCTTCAACGTGTGTATTTCGGTTTATTCACGGCATTCATTTTGTTATTCTACAGTATTGTTGTTTTATAGTTATTTGTTAATGTAACCCAAACCCAATTTGTGTTCTTTGAAATCGAAAAGGATATTGCATTGTGTTTGTTACTTTCGTTGCAGTTGTATAATGTCTTAAGTGTAATTTAGCTTTTGTATGGACATGCTTTTATTTTGAAGGAGAGTTAGCGCTGTTGACAGGAAGTTGTTGTTGCTATGGAAACAACGTGATGGAGATTAACGGAGAAAAAGTAATACCTACATATAAAGACGGAGAAAGTAAACGATAATGTTTATGGTTAAGTGTTAGCACCCCCCGAAGAGGCACAAGCTCTTACGTTGATATTGGAGATTTCAATCAATTCAATGCGGCTGCCGGAAAAAAAAGAAGAAAAAATGAATATCCGAATAACGAAATTGAAACCCGAATAGTACAGCCCTACACCAAAGGCCAAATGGCTTTGCCCCTAAAATGACGAAATTCCAAGCCTGGACGAGAATCAAAGAAAATGCAGAAGCTCGCAATCTTATCTGAAACAGATTATAACCATACACAGTTATAGATTATAATGATTCATTTTCTTACCTAGCTAACAATTATCTTTTTGTACAGACTTGACTCCTCCATTACGAAGACAACTACATGTACTATAACATTTGTAATTTAAGGAGAGGTATAATATGGTAATAAATACTAGAGAAAGTATATAAATTGGGATGCATTGTTTCCAAAGTATAATATATAAGTAATAAACATATGTCACCTGTTGGTTTGTGAACTCAAGTTTAAGAGCCACAGGTTTTTTTGGCTAACAGGAGAGGGTTGAGCAGGATGTGCTTCTAGCGACCACATGTTACATACCTTTTCTTGTTCCTTTCCTGTGTAGAAAAGGCTGTATTGATGAATCACTACAAGAGTGGTAACGTAGCTGATGCCAGGCCCTTACAGTTGAAGTTTAGAGTAAGAATATCATTCTCATCAACTACTAACATTAAGAAAAGTGTGCCCACATTGGGCCTACACCACTCCAAGAAGATATATTAAAAGGATACTTTTTTGCAAATGTTACTCTTGGTCATACTGGCACTGAAAAGATCCCTTTCTCATGTGGTGGGGGACTAAATCTAGATTATTGCACTTCTCTTTGTCACTACAACTTAATAACAGGTTGAAAGGTCACAGCCTCTGGGCTAGCAACACATGTCACACATTAAAATCGATTATGAACTGGTTCTTAAACTCACTGACCTTTCTGCCTGATCCAAACATGACATACATTTGAAGCGAAAACTATTATATAATTTTAGTAAACAATTGTCATTTTTTTCTTGATTTTTTTTGGGGGTATTCATGATCAATCTGTCCACAGACAAATGTAACATGCTGGATGGCTCAAACGTGGAGTTTTTTTTTTACTGTGCAACTCCAGTGGTAATAACACTACAAGTTTCTTGTCATAACCAGTACAGTTTCAGTGGGCATCGGACATTTTTAGTTTGAATGATGGATGGCAAATGTGTCTTGCACTCCGTTAATACCTGTGTGTATAGTGTGACTCACAGTAATCTCCTCAGGATTTTGTATAAACTAAACAATCAAGAATCATCAATACTGAATGAGGTCATTCAGTTCGTTGTGAAAGAACCTATCTTTTTAGGTAAGATATAAAAGATAAAATATACAAAGAGCTATCCAGCGAACTTATCCATAATCATTTAGAATCTGTATTTCAAAGAACTGCATGCATTCTCAAGTGGTTAACAAAAAGATAAATAAAACTCCAGCAAGCAGCAAAGAAAACACTACAAATGTTAAATAAAACACTTAAACACTTCAAGTCAAAGTTTTTTGCAGCAGGTAAATGCTTTTTATCATTTAAATTTAAAATTAAATTACATTTTATATCGTTATAAATTGAATATATTTTTGTTTTTGTTCATTTGCCGGGAACGAAATTAACAATTATCTGATTTTTGATTCAAAGAAGTGTGATGGGTGTTAATATAATTTAGATCTGACAATGAAAACCAAAGTAAATTGCATTCCTAACCTGAACCCTCTCTCATTGGACTCTAGTACACAGATATGTCAGGACAATTCTGGTTAAAAATGTCAGTGTAAACAAAACGTAATGGATTTTTCAAGTCTCCTTATTATTAATTAGGAGTTTGTACTGAAATATTTTGCTCATTCTGAAGTATTATTTTTCAAGCATATTTGTAGTGTTAACTTTAGAGGGGTCTGTGTTTTCCTGCTGGCTGCTAACATTACTCATGTAAATAACTTCTGAATGACTCCTCCCCTTTCCACCGCGTGGCTCCTTTCTGTACTTTGCAGTGACTCCAACATGAAAGAGACTTTAATTTGATATTTCACCCTGCATGTCATACAATATAAAGCTCTACTAATGAATCACCGAGTCACAATAGAGCACTAATCCTGAGAGGAAATTCGACCGGTAAACCTACACCGTCAGTGCGTGTCCAAACACCAGGAAACAAAAAAGTGCACAAATCCTGTGGTGCAATCCCAAGAAGTCATTCCGTTAAAACAAGACCTTCAGATCATAGAAAACCCTGCAGCGAATACATAGGGGGTTTATAACATCATTAGTCTAAAACCACTTTTCTGCAACCACACTGAAAACAATCGTAATAATAGCGCAATAAGTATCAATTAAGCACGACGAATGGCCAAAAGCCTTAATTAACGTGAAATCAATGCAGAAAGACTTAAACATGCAATAAAAAAGGTTATTAGTGCTGTTAATACAAATAATTGAATCTGTAAATGAGACGCACCATAAATGAAACAGTGTGTACTACAGGTCTGCACAGTCCTTACAGGAATACGAGAAATGTACATGCTTTATAAACTCGAAACAAACCGATTATTAACGTCTGCGTGACAATTAGTGAGATGTTTCCTACATTCAGCCGGATCCAGCGTGCACATGGGCAAGTAAACTACCGAGCTATAAACTTTACAAGTGCACGATGTTATTAGGAAGAACAATATACCTACAATGAGCCAGGCTCCACAAAGAGCGACGGGAAAGTGTCAAATGTGATTTCAAATAAAAACACTAACATTTTTCTATGTGAAGTTTAATTATTCGCTCGGTGAATTCCTGCAAAAAACGCCATCCCCGGCGAGACATACTCACATAACCATCCACGCTTTTTGCACTGCACTCATCCACGGCTGGGAAATGACACGAAGATGTTTTGTTGTCTGAAGAGTCTAATTTGTGGAAAATGTCTTCACAAATTTGCTAAAATCTGCATTCAACTTGAAGTACTGAGCAAAAGTCTAACTAGAGCTCTTGCAGGAGTTGATCACTCTGTGGAAGCATGCTGCTGCAGATCTCTCTCTCTCTCTCTCTCTCTCTCTCTCTCTCTCTCTCTTTCTCTCTTTGGTTGTGTGGATTTTTTTCCTCCACCCCCTCCTCCTCCTCCTCCTCCTCTCCTCTCTCCACTTCTATCTCCGCGAAGAAGGAAACGGGGAAACCGAGGATTGATGTGTTGCTCGTCTTGATTTCTTTATTTTTTTTAACGCGCATAATCCCCCCGCCTGCACACCTGCCTGCGACAAAAAACCACCCTCTCTTTGTGATGATCTCCATGTGATGACAGTACACCGGGGTGTGTGTGTGTGTGTGCCCGCTGAGGATCGTCTGGATGCGGGAGGAAGAGGCTCCGAGGCTCCGGGAATCGTCCATCTCTCTGCGGCTCCATGAGCGGTGATGCTCGGCCTCGGTGTGCCTGTTTCCCCCTATAGCAGATCCCCTCTGTCGCTGGAGAAAGGTCTAAGGACCACATATGGAAACTGGGGATCAGAATTTTAGGAAAAAGGAAAACTAAGCAAGCTTGATTTGTTCTTAACTTCACATTTTTTCCTGGCTTTTTGTTTTTGTGTATTTTGGAGAGAGAGGGGGGTAGTAAATCGTCCCTGGTTGGTTTTTATTCATCTCTTTATTAATAAGGAATGGCTGGGTTTTTATGGCACCGGCTGATTATTTGGCATTATTTATCATGATTCTGGGGGAGCGCTTGATTCTGCTGGTTTGAATTTGTTCCTTTAGCACATCCAGTTCTCGTTTTTTTCCCAACATATTTCAGGCCCTGTCTTGTCTTGTCTTGCCTGTCTCCCTTCACCCCTTTTTCCCACAGAACACATGTGATTGTTCAGAAATGAGCCTCCATAATTCCCCGACGCTCTGGGTAACATCAAGGTAGTCACATCTCATCCTGAATTCATCCGGCGGAGGTCTCTCTCGCTTTCTTTTGCCTTTTTTTGGGGCCATTTTAAAAGATATCAGGCCGCCAACTGTTAGTATAACCACCCTCCACCCCCACATCCCTTTTCAGTATGAATTAATTCACACTGCATGCATGCGTGTCCGTGTACAGGTGTGTGTGTGTGAGTGAAAGTTTAGCTCAGTGTGTGTGTGTGTGTGTGTGTGTAGGCTGTATGTGGTGAAGAATCAAGAGCTACATGCACATGTTCCCATACATCACCGTCGAAGCTGTGAGGATTGTACTTCATGATAGTCGGCTCAATCAGGCCTGAGAGAAATCCTCCATCTTCTCATTATCTCGGCCTTTTTCTGAGTTTGACGTTAAGAGGCCTTCCAACTCAACTAAGTAGGCCTAGATCCAAGACCAGGTCTCTTGTGGGAAGTGTTTTTAGGTCAACGGTTTTTTTATTTTATCCAGAGCAGGGCAACTTACTGCCACTTGAGGACTAGATTCCAGTTTCCTCGCCTTAGCCAAAGTCTGTTTGACCCGTCGTTTGGGCCGCCAAAACCTACTTCTTACATTTTCACCTGGTGGCTGTTCCACCCAAAAACCAACCATACGATTTCCCCCGAGCTCCCCTAATTCCCCCGCCCCCCACTCGCCCCCCGATACCCTTTCTCCCGTCCGCTCACCCCCCGTTTTCCGAGCTGGCGTGGCGACGCAAACTCACAAATATTTACTTCCTGTACGTCAAGAGGAAAGGGGGCCCCCCTTTCGTGGAATGCGGCAACATGGGTGTGTTTGACCGCGGAGTTCAGATGCTGCTGACCACGGTGGGGGCCTTCGCCGCCTTCAGTCTCATGACCATCGCCGTGGGCACAGACTACTGGCTGTACTCTCGCGGCGTCTGCAAGACCAAGAGCACCAACGAGAACGAGACCGTCAAGAAGAACGAGGAGGTGATGACGCACTCGGGCCTCTGGAGGACCTGCTGCCTGGAAGGTGAGTGTATTACCACTTCTGAAGAAATGTAATGTACGGGTATTTCTATACGGGTATTCTCAGAAACACCAGCAACACCACCAGCAGCATCCGCCACGCAGGCATCGATTCCAACCAGCCCACACACACACACACACACACACACACACACACACACACACACACACACACACACACACACACACACACACACACACACACACACACACACACACACACACTCACATGCCTACACATACGCTCACATGCCCACACTATGCAGTATGCATCCTCATGGCTCACTCTCTCCAATGCAAGGAAAGGCAGGTTTATTTATACAGCCTATTTCAACACAAAGCAACAGAAACAACATTTACATTCATTTGAGTCGTCCATTAAACAGCCGAGATAACACAAATGAAACAAGCCAAAGCAGAATAAGACCAGTACAGAGTTGCATTGGTTCTGCAGACTTCTGGGAGTTTGTGGCAGAAATATGGAGCATACAAACGAAACGCTGCAATCTGTGATATCACATCCAAATTCGCCAAGTATTACAAGTCCCACGCTTTCATTTCTTAGTGATTTATTCTTTTTTTTGTAAGTGTAGGAGGCCTTCACCTGGCGTTCCAATGTTGAGCGATGAAACCTGCTTCTTCCTAACAGGCGATTTGTTTGCAGCCCAAATAGAAAACCTTCATTTGACCTTTAACCTCAAACAGCTTGACGAAGACCTCCGACTGAATTTGATGCAATCAGGACCCCAACTTTGAATGATCCAAATATGTCAGAGTTTAAGTTCTCTTGTTCACTTCTTTCTCTTCATACTGCGCCAATGTGAGTCTCTCTCACCGTTGTCTAATACTAAAAAATGATGTTTCAAATGTAAGCCAGCCTGTTTTAACTGCTTTTACATTAACACTTGACACATTTATCATCACCACATTTTGGTTTAACACCCTTTTAAGCTGTTAACAATGTCTCAGAATACTGGTGTACATCATTAACTGCAGTGAATACACAAAGGATAGACACTGGAAAGTATTCCAAAATGTACATGGTTGAAGATTTTCGGATGAGTACAATCTGATGCATACACGTAATCTAGGGTTACTCATTCATTTCCTACGCCGGTCATTTTTGACAGGCAACAACAGAGGTGTTACACACATTGTATATATTCAAATGCCTTCTGTGGAGGACATCATCTGGCCTTGAAGAAATCCAATGTGAAACTCAATATTTGTGATTGATGAAAGAAAGGAACTGGTCAGATTGAACCCAAAAACGAGAGAACGGTTGATGCAAAAAAGCGTTGTGTGGTTGCTCTCCTCTCCAGCGTTGTTGTCATTCTGGTCTGTCACGGTGTTCAGATCCATCATTTCATCTATCCAGTAAAGAGCAGATCGGACACAACGGGACACACGTGGCCCAGCGAGGTTCACAGCTGACTCATACGGTCCCTCGTTCCGCGATTAGATTGTAAATGGAAAAGAAAATCATGGAAAGCTTCAGTTTTTAGATCATGATGTCCGGCAGGGGCTCAGTCAGTCGGGGCTTGGACTGGGAGCCGTAGGGTCGCCGGTTCAAGTCCCCGACCAGACCTAACATATGGAGCGTGGACTGCTACTTGGAGATGTCCCAGTTCACCTCCTGCCCTGCAAGGCACCGGACAGCCCCCTTCCCCCCTCACTCCAATTGCTCCCTGGGCGCTGTCCAATAGCTGCCCACTGCTCCTAGTGCTAGACTCCTGGTGCTAGGATGGGTTTAAAGCAGAGAACACATGTCACTGTGTGCTCTGCATGTGAGACCATCAAAGAGGGGTTCATCCCTCCCAATTCTAAAAGTCTCCAGCAGTTATTGTTCAGATTGATAAACAAGCACACTAGAATCCATCTCAGATTATTCAGGTCTATCTGAATGTGATGTTCTTTGCCCAGGTCAATCAGGGGTTTGGTGCTAATCTTTGTTCCATCCTGGAGGTGTAATGTGCAAGACTGAAAAGCATGTGAAACGTTGTGTATTCCTGTAAACGTGTCTCCAGCAGTCTGTGTTGGGTGGAAGCACAGGAACAGTAGCATCCATTTCAAATGTCAGAAGTCTATTTCAATGTTATATTCGTTGCCCAGGTGTTCAAAGGTTGCAGTACTTAGACATCTAGGAGGTGTTAGCTAACATGCGCAAGACTGCAAAATACGTGAACCATTGTCAATCTGTCATAGATAACACAGACGAACATAAGCACTTCCTTATACAACAGTTTGAGGTCCGGTGTCCCTGACCTGCATTCTTCTTCTGGGTTTAATGTTTGTTAAACCATCATGAGGTTTGAGTGGTTGTGGTTTTTGTGTTTGACACGGCCACGGCATAACCACACAACTTGTGGCTCACGGTGTGAACCGCAACACATATTTAAAACGCCAAACCTGATTGATTTTACAACAACCACATGATTTGAATAAACACTTTTAAAGCACACTCACTTAAATGGAGACTGGAGGACTGGCCCAAAACAAGTCTGATGAATGTTGTGAAGAGCTGAAATTGGACACGTGTTTTTTGACATTTGTAGTAAAACGGTGAAGAATAACTTTTCGTAAGATTTCTTATAAGAAGTGTTTGAGGATAAGTTGAACGGTTGCATTTGCTCTACATGTTTGATTGGAAACTAAGGTGGAGGAACATCTGGTGTCATTGTGGCACAAACTGACTGCCCTTCATAACATATCATTGAAACTTTTGGACTAAGTGTTGCATGTATGCACAAGAGAGAAAGAGATAGATGTGAATGTGAAAGAAAGATCTTAACACCTTCTAGTTTGAGTATATTTGTTATTGTACAGAAAAAAGACTCAGTAAAGAATTAGTACTCATAGCTTAGTATGTTAAAGTACTCATAGCGTAGTATGTTAAAGTACTCAGTATGTTAAAGTACTCATAGCGTAGTCTGTTAAAGTACTCAGTATGTGAAAGTACTCAGTATGTTAAAGTACTCAGTATGTTAAAGTACTCAGTATGTTAAAGTACTCATAGTGTAGTCTGTTAAAGTACTCAGTATGTTAAAGTACTCAGTATGTTAAAGTACTCATAGTGTAGTCTGTTAAAGTACTCAGTATGTTAAAGTACTCAGTATGTTAAAGTACTCTGTATGTTAAAGTACTCAGTATGTTAAAGTACTCATAGCGTAGTATGTTAAAGTACTCATAGCGTAGTATCTTAAAGTACTCAGTATGTTAAAGTACTCAGTATGTTAAAGTACTCAGTATGTGAAAGTACTCAGTATGTTAAAGTACTCAGTATGTGAAAGTACTCATAGCGTAGTATCTTAAAGTACTCAGTATGTTAAAGTACTCAGTATGTGAAAGTACTCAGTATGTTAAAGTACTCAGTATGTTAAAGTACTCATAGCTTAGTATGTTAAAGTACTCAGTATGTTAAAGTACTCATAGCGTAGTATGTTAAAGTACCCAGTATGTTAAAGTACTCATAGCGTAGTATGTTAAAGTACTTAGTATGTTAAAGTACCCAGTATGTGAAAGTACTCAGTATGTTAAAGTACTCATAGCGTAGTATGTTAAAGTACTCAGTATGTTAAAGTACTCAGTATGTGAAAGTACTCATAGCGTAGTATCTTAAAGTACTCAGTATGTTAAAGTACTCAGTATGTTAAAGTACTCAGTATGTTAAAGTACTCAGTATGTTAAAGTACTCATAGCGTAGTATGTTAAAGTACTCAGTATGTTAAAGTACTCATAGCGTAGTATGTTAAAGTACTCAGTATGTTAAAGTACTCATAGCGTAGTATGTTAAAGTACTCAGTATGTTAAAGTACTCAGTATGTGAAAGTGCTCATAGCTTAGTATGTGAAAGTACTCAGTATGTGAAAGTACTCATAGTGAAATGTCTTAATGTAAAACATCTGAGCGTGTCGTCGTTCTAATCCCAACATCTCG
>NW_011368648.1:0-2726 GCF_000735185.1 Notothenia coriiceps | reverse complement strand
ATAGATGGACAATAGATCTAATTTGAGATTTTAAACAGCATACATTTTAAATTGTGCTTCAGAAAGTAATGTTATTTTAGGAGTGTTGTGAGATGGTGTCAACATCAATTGAAATTAGTCACCCAGTGGAAATGTCAGATATGTCTTCATAACTGTATACTTACATTTTACATTCACTCAGTTATAATGTGGTAGTTATACGTAGTTTGTTTTAAATTATTATTGATCACATTATATAGTACATATTTCTTAATTTAAGCTCCAGTATATATGAATATGTTTGGTGTGTTTTTTAGCTATATTTGTTATTGACCGAGTAAACGCTTTTATTTTGAAGGCAGTTTTTACAGGCCTCTATCTATTTTATTCGCGCACTGGAATACAACGTGCAGGCTGGCTTGACTGTGTTTTCTGAATGGGGGCTGGCTCGACCACTGTCTGTTTACCCAGTGTTTCCTGACATGAAACGTTTTATTTCACCTTGCTATGTGTTTTTAACGTATATTAAAAAACGGGGACATTTCCGGAGACAGTTTCAACCGGGGACAGGCCAATACAAACGGGGACTGTCCCCGGAAAACGGGGACTGTCCCCGGAAAACGGGGACGTCTGGTCACCCTACTCTAGCATGGCTGTGAACTCGGAATCTTGTTCACTGAATAACTTGGGCGTTGTTGTGGTGTTTATGTAAAGTTTTTGCCAGTAGGCTACAGAAAGTCATTGGAATTCATAGTTTGGGTGCTATGAATATTCACTTTTATTTTGAACAACCACACCACCCAATCGATAGAGTCCCACTGCTAGCTTGGCTAACAGAAGCACAATAAAAAGGAAGAAGGTGCAGAAGACAAGGGACAAGAGGAGCAGCTGAACAAAGGAGACTCCCACGGTAAACATAAGAGGTGCAGAAGTAGAAATTGTTTCTCTGTCAAGCACATGCTTTATTTCCTTCCGTCATCCCTTTCCCTCCATTTGTATTTCCTCTTTATTGAGTTGTCTCTCAGGCTCTCTGATTCACTCTCTCCTTTCTTTCACTTCAAAGAGGGGCTGGGATTACCTTCTGGAACAGACAGCCTTACAGCTCATTCATAATGAATGAAGGCCCGTTTAATGACTCTGTCCACTCAAAGATACCCCCCCGCTCCTCCTCCACCTCCTCTACCTCCTTGCCCAGGCTCGGGCCCCTGAACGCGGATTAATGATGTCACCTTTGGCTCCCAAGGGGACCCAGGCAAGCCCCGTTCCTGTTGTTTGCTTTAATTAAACATATGATAAATGCCTTTATCCGGCTGATAGATAATTAGGACAGGATGACATTGGCTGTGTGCTACTCAAGCTCATAAACAAGGGAGCAAAGTGGTGCAGTGAAAGGGAGAATGACATGAAAGCACAATAAAAAGAGGGGTGGGCTGGCTGAGGGAGACAGTTAGCAAAAGAGGAATGGAAAAGGAGAAGGATTGTGTCAGACAGAGCTCAACAGATTGACAGATGAGGGTGCGAAAAAAGCGAAAAAAAGCAGAAAGAGGTGGAGAGAGCAAATCTATCACTTTAATGACCATGTGCAGCCTCCTCTGTTCTTTAGAGGACGATCTGCACGGTGACCTGCCTGCTGTTAGCGTTAGCTCCCAGTGACAGATGAGCCATCGGGATGAATAGCGCTGACAGCAGTCAAAGCGCTAATTCGCCCCGCAGACAACAGTACAGTGGCTCACAATCTGCAGGGCTTTATGACTTTTGGGTGAAAAATTGGCTTTGTGCTTGCTCTACATGGCACATGGAAAATTCAATAGGGAACAAAGTGCTCTGCTGATTACCTCCCAGTTGCAGGAGCTGTGAATTATTATGTTTCTATTTTGAGAGAGATTGTGCTCTGATTCAAACTGTTATCAGGAAGAACATCTACAGTTAAAGTAACAATTCAACTTGATTGCTTGTAATGTGTAAATATCAATCACACATCTTATATTTTCAAGAAGTATTCCTTTAAATTAAAATGAATAGAGAACCGCAGTGACGCGTCGTAAAACCCGGAAGTAAACTTCTTCCGGTTCCAAACCAATGCAAATTCTCCATAGGATTTTGGAAAATAGCTCGAAATAAGGTCTGTGGTTGACACACATTTAAGAGAGGGATCACGTTATGTCAACCCTACTTTTATAATTTTTGAATCATAAATCTAGTCGCCAAAAGCGAAATGCTAACGTTATGCTATAAACGAACTACAAGCCAGTACAGCAGCAGGGTCGCACGACTTCAACGTCACGCCAACTTAAGATCGTTTTAACTGACTTGCACTGAAACTGCACTTTGAACACTTTAAATATATTAACATTTTAAACTGTATACCCTGGTTATCTAGGCCCGTTTTGTTTAAGGTATACCACGTTTATCTAGGCCCTTTTTGTTTTATGTATACATGTCACACTGTGGGAAACGATATTTCGATATTTCTGGATGTATAACACATGTAGAATTTTTGACAATAAAGCTGAATTTGACTTTTGCGTGCTTGCATATTTTAACAAAGCTTTTCATTTTAGCCACACTGAATTTAACTAGAAGTCATGGCTGTGTTAATTACCAGTCTGATTTCGTTTTACAAAGATGACAAGAAGAGTGTAGATAGAGGAGAGAACCACTACAAGTCAGGACACGTTACAGTGCAGCCTAGATGAAGGTGTGCTTACCGGTGTTGTCAGGGCTAGCATGAGGGACAAGGTTTATAG
>NW_011368647.1:0-3041 GCF_000735185.1 Notothenia coriiceps | reverse complement strand
TTTTTTTTTTTTTTCCTGTGGCGCAAACAGGCTTCCATATAAACAGTCCTGATGCTCTTCTAGGTAATCATACATCCTGTCATGTACCCAGCTTCAGTTGGGGTACCTTTGTTATCATGTTACTCAATCAATCAATGTTTATTTATATAGCCCAATATCACATTTGTCTCAGTGGACTTCACAGTTTGTACAGAATATCAGTATGACAATACCACACCCTCTGTCCTCTGTCCTTAGACCCTCTGTCCTTAGGCCCTCTGTCCTCAGACCCTCTGTCCTTGGACCCTCTGTCCTTAGGCCCTCTGTCCTTAGGCCCTCACATCGTACAAGGAAACACTTCCAGAGAAAACCCACAGTTTAAAGGGAACATGGAGAAAGCTCAGGGAGAGCAACAGAGGAGGGATCCCTCTCCCAGGACGGACAGACGTGCAATAGATGCTGTGTGGAAATCGAAGAGATAATACATTTACAACATAGGTTAAATGTTTGGAAATGCATGTGTCTATAATAAGAAGATGAATCCACGAGGATATCCTTGAGATTGACTTTATGTGGGCGTTAAAGGATAAATCCTGATCAAATATAACACCAAGGTTCCTTACAGTCTCACTGGAGGCCAAATGAATGCCATCCATAGTTAGTATATCTTTAGATAATTTGTTTCGTAGATTCTTTGGGCCGAGTACAATAACTTAAGTCATCCACGTTTTTAAGTCCTTGAGGCAGTCTTGAATTTTATTTAAATTATCAATTTCATAAGGCTTGATTGATAAATATAGTTGAGTATCATCCGCATAACAATGACAATGTACAGAATGATTCCTTATAATATTGCCAAAGGGAAGCATATATAATGTGAACAAAATAACTACAAATGACTACATCCTGTCATGTACCCAGCTACAGTTGGGGTACCTATGTTATCATGCTACTCTCATACTGGAAGAGGATATTAGCACACTTTTATATAACCTGTGTTAACATGTTTCTGTTTGGGTGGTCGACCCACTGCCACGTGCAAGCATGCGCGAGGAGGGTGTACAATAACACGTGGTGCTCTGTGACGTAGAGGATTTAGAGAGCAGTTCTGACCCCGGCCTGCAGAGGGGGGGGGGGGTGCTGAAAGCTGCTAGCGAGGTACCACAGAAGAAGAGACAAGATTAGAAAGCGGAACAGGAGGAGTCAGCTCTCTCTCAGATCAAGATGGCGGACACTGGAGGTGAGTGCGCGGCACGTTTTGGAGAAGGAGAAAAAACGTTTTAAAGTCTTTTAAGTTTATATATTTCAATGATTGAATGTCTAAATTTCTAAAGGGCATAATGCGAGCTATCTGATCAGTGAGGGGCAGACTGAGACTCGGTTTGATCTGCAGAAGTGTAATGTCTGCGACGCCACGTGGGGCGTTAGTAGAGATGTGTTTTAACAGTTATAATACATCAGGTATAATAACACGGTTATAATATACCTATATTAAAGCGCGTGTATTATACCTGTTGAAATATACCTGTTTGCACCAGGATCAGAGCTATTCTCTCCACGAGACCCTCGTTTTTCTGCAGAGATTCTCCTGCAGAAACACGAGGGTCTTTGCGTCTTTATACCTGATGTATTATAGGGTTAGGGTATAAGCAGTTTTAAACATGGCCCAGGATCTTGATGTGTTGTCTCCTGTGAAGCTGCAGAGACAGAGACCACGTGTTTCTGCAGAGACCACGTGTTTCAGATAGCCCGTTGTATTATAGCTGTTAAACGAAGCCTGTTCCACCTGTAGGGCATTTCTATTATATTCTGCCTGTAACAGAGTTCTCTCATGAGTCTCCGTGTGAAGCCGAAGCGCTCTGTTTATCAGGCCTGTTAGCTGCGTGTTAGCTGCCTGGTGCTAACACACGTGGTATCAGAACACGTGTTTCCGCCTTTAAGAGCTAACCCTTTTTACCTGAGGGTATATAGAGTGAACCAAATCAAACCCTTTATTACCTGAGGGTATACACTAGTGAACCAAACCCTTTATTTCTAGGCTTCTGAAATGTGTTCATGGTTTAATGAGCGAGTGTTTTTCAGCATCATCAGTGAAGATGAAGAAGACGAAGAAAGGGATCGAAGAGGATGTTGGGGTGAGTTACCTGTTCAATGAAGATATATAATCACATCGAACCTAATGTTTGTTCAATGTCAGTGATGCAAATTAGTCGCTTTTCGGCCCCTCCCGCTTTTTTAACGCTGCTTTGGGTGACTTGTAATTCGTGGAGAACCGAAGAGTTTTCGTTTTTTGGGGGGGGGTCCCCATCAGTCCGTCCGACTGAGGACAACTTCTCACTTCAAAAAAGAAGAAGAAATCTAGATCGCAAAATAATTAAACAAGCGAGTGCCTGTTTTTCCTGGCCACGGAAAGGTTCCTTGAACACAGCACAAGCGTAACGTGTCTATATACAGTCTCTGGTCTTCACGTGGTTATGTCTCGTCTGAAAGACTAGAGTGCTTACGGAGAGCACCGGAACGCCGCTCCAGCTCTTCAAATATTGCAGTACCCATAAGGAGCCGTACACATGCCACAGTGTTTGCGTGGCTGTCTTTAGTTGTAAGCACAGTGGCGATCTGTTGTTATTGGCATCTGGTTAGCTAGCTATGCTAACGAATTTAAAGAGCTTTTCTACAACCAGGTGGAAGAGAGCTCTCTCCTGAGAGGCTCAAATAACCTCAGCTCAGTGAGGTTAAGGCACACCTTGATATGATCATTATTATTAATGAGACATTAGAGACTAAATGAAAAACAGGTATAAAATACTATAAAAAATAACAAGAATAGAGTTTAAAAGGGGAGTGATTTGTAAAATATCCAAAAAGAAAAATCTGCTTCCAGTTCTGTTTCAAATGGGTGTTGAAAGATGTATCCATAGATCTCCTCATGTTGCTCTCATAGTGCACCAGATTGATGCTTTTAGAGGAGGTTAGGTCCCCCCCACTTAAATCATGTTCACATGGATAGGATACTAAATACCTTTGCACACATCTTGTGTCCATATCTTTCTGCTTTGGTGGTC
>NW_011368646.1:67272-70552 GCF_000735185.1 Notothenia coriiceps | reverse complement strand
ACACATCTGTAAAAATATGGCCAGAGGTAAGAGGTATTCTAAGGAGAGTGTCTCTCGGCATTAGGATAGGCGAGACATCCTTCTCCTCCAGCTTCTCTTTATAAATACACGGTTGAGTGGAATTTGGAACACCTGGGCAGAGGCGGAGCCAGGGGCAGACCAGGTGCAGAAAACAAGGAGGGGAGCACTTAACACATACACAGACATCCACTCAAAGTCAACAATATTTCGAGCCCGTCTCAGGATGAATGCCCAGGAAGCACCTGAAAACACTAAGCCAAGACAACAATTTCAATTTTACATAGATTTATATGTTGCATCGTTTATTTTAAGGCACATGCAGCGGTGCCCCTTTCAATTTAAGTAAAACCTGCACCAAAGAAAGAAATTAGTATTTAAAGCCAGCAAGAGCGATAAAAGCAAGAAAATCCTTTAATTTGTTATGTTATCACAGACGATGGTCTGAATAAAGTATTTTACTGTGAAATAATACAGTAACATGTTGTGAAATCCTGGTAATCATTGATCCTGTACATTCAGAGTAATTAACTGTGCCTGCAATGATTTCACTGTGAAATTCAAAATTACAGTATTATATTGTGAACATTACAGGTAAAGAACTGTAAAGTGGTAAAACAGTAATTTATTGTAAAATATTACAGCTAAATATTGTGAAATCATGGTAATATTTTACATTGTACGTAACAAATGTTATGTAACGCCTTTTATTTGTGCTTTTACACTGTACGTTTACCTAATTTCATTTGTTGTTTGCTTCCCAGCGACTAAATTACATTATAGCAAACTTTTGTACAGCTTCCAATCTGTGCTCTGTGTCTGTCAAATAAATAAATAAATATTCATAATACAATAGTGGTTTCAACTAAATAGTAGGAGTTATTTGTTTAATCACATTGTTTAATGTACAATATGTGGAGATAATCAAAGTTTCACAGGACTGTTGTCCCTTAAAATGCTCATTATTCTGCAATTCACCAATTATGTAGTGTTAGAACATGGTTATTTTCAGTGGAATTGATCCGAAATTGACCTTAACATGTTTTGATTCCAAGTTCTGCGTTTTTCTTAACGACATTATTGTGCCAATGTTTAATTGTGTAGTTTATTTATAATATTAGTTATATTTCTTTTTTTCCTCGCATTGTATTTTTCCGCCAAGTTCTCGTATCAATTTCTCTACAAAAATGTATGTATTACTTCCTCCCACCATCAGCCACAAGACTACTTCTGAAGCTCTGTGATTGGATGTTTCTCAAGCTATGCTCTTTAGCGTTCATAGTCAATTGAAAGTTTTTATGGAAACATTTATCAACATCATTTATCTTATTCTCTCTCCAGTGAGGCAGAATACAAGGAAGATGGACCCTCTGAATGCAGTGACCCGTATGGGACTCAGCAACCTGTCAATCAAACAGTCAAAGATCCCCTTAAACCCCATGAAGCTGGTAAATGTGCGTACAATAATCTCCTCGTCTTTGTGTTTAATAACATGGAACCAAGACACATTTCTACCTAGATTCAGCCATAAAGGATTAAAGAATGAGTTAATTTGAATAAACCCCTTCAGGCTCCTCTGAAGAAGCTGATGAAGAAAGGCGAGGAGCTGGAGGAGGAGACGCCGGAGAAGGAGGAGCTGGACTGGTGGTCCAAATACTACGCTTCTGTGGAGGAGATGGAGAGAGAGGTGAGGCATTATTTACCTGTCTGTGTGAAAACATGGGTTAGTCAGGAATGCAGAAGATATACACATATTCCGTTGTAGAATAAAAACACACCTGTTTTGACTTCACACAGGCATTGAATAAAAGCGTCAGCTGAATCAAATGTAGAATACATTTAAGATGTCACTATAGTAAGGAAGTCAAAATGCAAGCAACTCCTGTAGAATTAAATATGCAATGTGCACGGAGAATGGACGTGGTCAAAACTTAATTTTGTTGTGGTTCTTTTAAATACAGTATGAGTTAATATGATGAGATAACCTGAATTCAGACAACAAAATTGGTTATGTGACCGCATTGTTACAATAAAACGATCAAATTACATAACTAACATTTTTTAACAACTGTCCAAAAACAAGACAGATCAATAAAGTAGAATTAGGAAAATTACAACAACTTTTTTTTTGTTTTATTACATAGAATACATGTATCTATTAAATGACACACTTTAAGAAGATAATTCATAGTTATACCAGCCTGTCCTCCTACAAAAAACTACCATAAAGGCAGATTGTTCATGCCCTTACTACGATCCAGAGACACGTTTTAAAGTGTATGTTGTTTCTTACACGACCACTAGAGGTGCTCAATGTAAAAAACAACATGCTCCCGGCCCGTTCATTGCAAACGCTCCGGAGGGACGTTTATTCACAAATAACCCTCTCTGGAAAATCCTAAATTGTGGAATATTTTCGCCATTAAAATGCTTTTTGATTCGATTTCTGGCAAGAAGTGTATATTGTACTCTTAGAATCCACGTCCAGTCGATGTGTAGGATCTATACTTTGATATATATTACGAAGATGATTTGAGGTCTCGCCAGGATAACGTGTACGCAGCTTCCATGTAAAGTTAGCGTGGGTGAAAACAGTTTTTCCGCTCTCGAAGTTGTCATAATAAAACCGGATATATTCCCCTCACTGTCAAATGATTACACATTGATATCTGCATCACTCATCCACTAAAAAACATCAGTTTATCCTTGTTAATTACACAATATTGATTGGTTTAAATTGTGTACAATGCTTTTGTGTTTTTAACCTTCGATTCAGAGAAACAAATAGTTTTTTCGGAGTTTAGACACTACAGTTTCCGAAGACACTACACTATCCAGAATCCCAGCTATCGTTTGGGACTACAACATCCGCCTTGCTTTACAAACCCCGTGATTAGTCATCAAGCCCTGTGATTGGATGTTGGAGTGGCAGTGCGACAAGGTTACGCTGAGCGTCAAACAGCTCTATGAAATGGAATGGCACCAAGGCAGACTTTCCAAAACTGGAATTGGACCCCCCCCAGAACTACACATGCTGGCTATTGTGTAGCTAAGACGTTTTCGTATTCCCCACAATTAGAAGTGGAGGTTTAGGTGGAGGTTTAGGTTGTGGCTGCTGGTGGAAAATATTTTTAGTGGGGCTATGGAAATGGTGACCAAACCATACTAGGGGGGTCCGGGGGGATGCTCCCCCGGAAGAACATTTTGAGAAAAGACCCATTAAATCATGACTTTTGGTGATGTTAGAGGGGGTCGGGGGGGG
>NW_011368646.1:38653-66332 GCF_000735185.1 Notothenia coriiceps | reverse complement strand
GGACCCCCCTAGAGGAGGTTAGGTCCCCCCTCCCACTTAAATCATGTTCAAATAGATAGGATACTAAATATATTTGCACACATCTTGTGTCCATATCTTTCTGTTTTGGTGGTCATGCCACAACCGTGCAGGGGGGGGGGTCGCCAGCTAAAATCTTGCCTAGGGCAGCAAATTGCAACCAAAGACATTGAATCAAATATGTTATGCTAATCTAATGTGTGTATGGTAACTCTGCAGCTCTACAGAGGTTTTTTTACTCTCTTATACTGTATCTCCTAGTTTAGTTTTTAGCTCATTTACTGTATGGTTTAGGGACTACCGGAGTTGTCAGTGTGTCAGCAGCAACAGGCAGGTGTTTTCATTAAATAAGCTTGAATAAACTCCACTTACATAACCTATTTTATACAGTTAATGTTCACTACCTGTCAGGAACAAAGTTGCAGACGGATAAAGTTATATAGTTAAAGATTAACCAATGAAGAAAATCAAACATTAAGTTACTAACAAGACAAGTTTTCTCAGGAGTTGGTGGAGACCAAAATAGAGCTCAAAAGGGAGTGAATCTTGGTCTTAAAGAGGACATCTTATGTTCATATCAGGCTCATATATTTGGAATTTGTGCTTAGCGTTTCAATGTGTTGGAGCGCCTGCCAGTAGAAGCGTGAATTATATATAGTGATGTCACTATGTTACAGAAGAAAACAAAGGAGTCCAATGAAGGTGTTTCAGGCAGGGGGGGAGTGTGTGGGAGAAAAACTCCATCTGGAGGGCACTTTGGGATTTTAGCCTTTGTAGGCCATTTACATGCACAGAAACCTTTCTAACACACTACAGGAAAGGGAAAACCACAAAAACCATTATAGGCCACCTTTAATGGCTGCCTACCTGAAGAACAATAACCATAAAGATCATTTTAAATACACCGTTTTATACATTGTTCTAAATCATGTGAATAAAGGAGTCAATTTCCCCTCTGTGGGAAGAATAAAGGTATTCTGAGTCCATACTACAACTGTAGTGATAATCGTGAGCGACTATGTTGGAATGTTTTTATGTTGCAAGGTATTGTGGAAGTTCATACCTCTCCTAAACATCACCTTTTAAAATGAGCCAAAAATAAGCTAGAAAGCTTTCTATACATCCACACAAACCATTGCACGGTTTCCTACTCAAAGAAGCTGCCAAGACAAAAAGATTTGCTGTCGAGAAAACGTTAGGATATGAGCCAAAATGGACCATGGAAAGACAATCCAAACCCAAAACCATTTTCTGCTACTTATCCTCAATTTACTTTCCTGTTAAAGACAGAACTTGAGTACTCATTATTAAACGCTGCCTCTGTTTGTGTTCAGCTGTACGGAGGTGATCTGGAGTCAGATTTCAGTCAGTTTCAGGACTGGCTGCAGATCTTCCCGCTGTATAAAGGCAGAGCGAGCATCGAGGGTGACGAGGAGGATGAAGAGGAGAGGCTTATGGGAAAATACAAGGTACTGTGGTTGTATGGCTGTGTTTCTGACTGTCACTTTACAGAGAAGTAGAGCTCAACTGAATGTCATATTTTAACATTCAAAACTTATGTTGAATTTTTTTACAAATGAAGCTTTGAATCTCTGTTGTCATATTCAAACGAAATCCTAATGTCATTCATTCAGATAAAACTGGTTAGCTTTAAATAAACTTTCTTCAGTAACATAACTTGTAACCTATGCATCCCTTTGTGCGGCAAGCAGGAGCGCTAACAGTTTTTGACTGCAGTGAGAATGTTTCTGAAAGGATAAACACTGACAAATATGGAAAGAAACTGAATATTTTCTTTATTGACAGACATGTTGTAAAATGGGGAAATTATTACATCAGTTAATTTTCAATATGTTCGACTCTGACTTCACCATGCTCCGGACTTATTGCAAATGTTTGGAAAAGAAAAGTCATAGGCATCCTGCAAATGCCACAACTTAAATTTAATTATACAAATAGTAAAATATTATTAATATAAGTGTAGCCATCTTAATTTGTAACTCTGCAGAATCAATGTATTCAAAAACAAAAAAGCAAAGCAACGCAGCATTCAGGTGATTTAAGGTTCGATTTCAACATTAGCATTCTTTTTTCCAAATAGCCCTGCAGAGAAGTGTTAATTTCCCTATGCTCTCCATTCTCAGGGCTCCTTCCTGGTTTACCCGATTGATTCTGGAGATGAAGAAGACACAAAATGTCAGATCACTAACGGGATCCCCAAAAACTCTCCAATCAAAGTCCTTGTCCGAGTCTACATCGTCAAGGTAAATGCAGGTCTCTCTGCCCATCCTTATTATGTCTCTGTCTCTAATTCACTTGAAAATCTCCTTTAGACAGACTTTGAGATCAATTCAAGGAGACTTAAGCAATCTCAACTTAATACGGATGCCTCTGTATGAACTACATATAGTTGTTATCATTAATTCATGTCTCTGGGTCAGTATTGAAGACGCTGCATCTACAGTACTGCATACAGAACAGCAAAAGTTAACATTTTCACAGACAAAGTCTCACACTGAATAGTTAGCAAATGACACAGGATAAGGTTTTTTCTTTTAATATCTTTTTTCTCTTTCTCTTTTATTTGTAGACAACATTAAAGTCCCATCTTTTTTTGTCAACAGTATTGCTTGTAAATATAGATAGGAACATCTGAGATGTCATCATCTCGTCCTTGACCAATGTATTATCTGGTAGTTATTGTTAAAAAGGAAAAGTTAGTGTTTTACCGTCTCTGTTCCTTTCCTCCAGGCCACCACTCTGGCTCCCACCGACCCCAACGGTAAGGCCGACCCGTACCTGGTGGTCCGAGCCGGAAAGCAGAGTCTGGACACCGTCGATCGATACATCCCCAAACAGCTGAACCCAACGTTCGGAGAGTCAGTACCTGTCTGTCCACCTGTACCTGTCTGTCCACCTGCACCTGTGCTTTACGTTCTGACTGTCTGTCGTTGTGTTCATTGTGTTATTTAGTCTTAGTCCTCAGCCAAAGTTCTTAGTTTCCTTTTAGTCAAGTCTTAGTGGACTATAAATTGATTGAAAACAATTACGTTTAGTTTCATTCAATGAAAACATTTATTTTTAGGCGTAGTCAACATGGACACTGGCTTTTTGTGTTCACCTTTTTGTGTGTTTTAGGTAACTGAAAATATTGTAATACTCTGGCTAGTGACAGAAAAAAAGGCTGTTTAGGTTTGTAACGTCAAAGTGTGTGGTTAGTTTGAGGTTAAGTAGAGGAGTCCACTTGACTGTGTCGTTGTTCATTTGACCAAAATCTGTCTGAAACTGTCTTTCAGGGTGTTTGAGCTCACAGTTTCTTTTCCACTGGAGACGGAGTTGGTAGTCACGGTGATGGACCACGATCTTATCGGCGCTGATGACATGATTGGTGAGACGCGGGTGGACCTGGAGAACCGGTTCTATAGCCGCCACCGGCCATCCTGCGCCCTCGCCCTTTATTACGACACGTGAGTACCACAACTGCACCACAGTTTTCTCAGAACTGCAACATAAACAATGTTGGTGTAAAAACTGTGAAATGTCAACCAATAGGTACCAATAGTAGGAATATTTATACTAAAAAAACATTGGAGTACAGTACTACCGGTACTACTTTACAATAAGACTACCCTTATAAAGGGTTTACGAATAGTTAGTAATTCATTTATTAATTAGGTTGTGAACACTATATAAAATAATTAATAAGCTTTTATAAGACATGGGATAAACAGGGCAACTGTGACCGGTTGCTTGCCAAATAGTGAGCCCACATTTATCTGTACTGCTAAGCCTTATATTGGCTACTTAGCTTACTTCGTCTTCTTCATCAGCCAGCGTCCTTGGTATCTGTTGTTCACTGAGTTGATTCCCCCCCATCCATCTTGATGTTTCTTGACATCTCTTTAGGACCATTTATTTATAAGTTACTAACATTTATAACCAAAAGGAAGCCTTATTGTAAAGGGTGAAACACATCACCATCTATTGATGAGTCACTAACAGCCAATATAAGGCTTAGTCATCTTGCCAAATAGTGAGCCTGTGTCGATGTATGTTAGAACTGGTTTATAAATGGTTATTAATGATTAATAAAGTGTTTACAACCTAATTAATAACCTAATTATAAACCCTTTATGAATCCTTTATAAGGGTAGTCTTATTGTAAAGTGATACTGTACTACCAATCGGAATAAGAATACTTTATTTCTCTTGGGGGGTGAAATTAGGTATAACCACATTAGTTAAGGGCTGCACATAACAATTTAAAAGTTGATTAACATCAGTATTGTACCTGCTTCTTATGAAAGAAAGGATATACTGTACTTCAGATATCCCCTTGGGAAAGTGTAAATGTCTGCTGTGTGTCCCTCTTCTGGACTGTCTCTCTGCAGTGATGGTTACAATGTGTGGCGCGATGCTAAAAGGCCGTCCGCTGTTTTGGCTGAGCTCTGCAGCAACAACGGCATCCTGTCTCCAGAGTACAGGACCTCAGAGGTCAAAGTCCTCAACAAAATCTTCAAGATCCCATCTGACGCAATACCTGAAGGTAGGACGGACGGACGGACGGACGGACAGACAGACTACTACTACACTGTCCTATACTATTTTGCATTGTTGAGGGGCTTGGGACTTAAGATTGTCATTGCCATAACTACACTGTATAGCTAATGTGCACATGACAATAAAGCCTTTGAATCTTGAATCTTGAATAGTAAAATAAAATAGTAAATTCACCAGGCTGTAAAGTCGTGATGGCGTTTAATGCCCTAGCCTAGACAACATCTGTTGTCTCATTTAGAAAATTGTTAGAAACCACCTTTAAAGGTCATCTATTATGCAAAATGCACTTTTTGATGTCTTTTATTATACATAAATATGTGTCCCCGGTGTGTCAGGGAACTCACAAAGTGTCAGAAAATAAAACCCTCTCTCTTTTCCTCCGTACCGACATCTCATAAAACGGGGGTACAACGGAGCTGATCAAGATTTGCTGCGGTCATGACGTCATACCGGAAATGCATGACGTGTTTTGGAAGTAATATGTGACCAGCTCTATCAAAATCAGTCGGAAGTCGCAACGGCTCATTTGAAATTAAACATGGATTTGCGTAAAAAAATAGTTTTTCGGTGTTCGGGTGTTTTATTTTTATTTTAAATAAACAAAGTATTGGCTTTCAGTAGGGGTGTAACGGTTCACAGAATTCACGGTTCGGTACGTACCTCGGTTTGGGGGTCACAGTTCGGTACGGGTTCGGTACGGGTTATTTATTTTTGAACAGTAGTGCAAGTTTCAGTTTAAAAATAAGGAACTCTAACATTTTGAATAATTAACTGTATTACACAAAACATTTGTTAAAAACAAACCACAAACAGTACCCCACACACTCAGATGCCCAGATGATCTATAATGGCTGATGTCAAACAAAAAGGTTCAATAAGCTGTACAACTAAAAAGAATGTCTTGAAAATATTACATCATAAATAATAAGAAATTGTTTCAAGAGCGCGTAGCCGTTGAAATATATATGCCAATAGCTTCAGGTATTGATTTTGGTCTCACGGCTTTCATGTCTATTGGCTTCTTAAAAACAGCGGGGATAAGCTGTTGAACTGCTGTTGTCTTTTGCCGGGCTCCGTTGATTGGCAAATCTGGGTGATGCCTTCTGATATGATTTAGCATGTGTGGCGTGTGTTACCATTAGCATACCGCACCGCGTCTAACAACGCCAACACACCGTCCACGTCCGATCCACCACTCGCACTCAATCGTTATTGTAGTCCACAGGGAACCAGAAATGTTCCCACATAGCTGATTTAAAAGAAGCAGGTGGGTCTTCTAGCTCCTGTGTGTTATCTGAAATCGCCATACTAACTTTTCTTCTTCTTGTATTTTGTTCGTTTTGTTGTTGTGTTTCTTCTTGTTCTTCATTTGTTGTTTAAGGGCGGCTGTGACTGCATGTGCCGAACGGTGACGTCCGAACCGTGACGGTACGGGACGAATACGGATACCGTTACACCCCTAGCTTTCAGTATATGAAACTTTTACATCCAAAATCACACGATAAATAAATGTTTGAAGCTTGTAAAGGGAAGATGACTGCTCTCCCTCGCTACTCAATTAAACAAAGTCCTGGCTTTCAGAATATTAAACTTGTTTCAGCAAATTCAGATGATAAATACAACTTTGAAGCTTGTAGCGGCATAATTACATGCGGAGAATGGAGTAACTTGACGTCACAGTAGGCATAACAACAGCCGGTGTTTCTCGTGAGTGTTTTCCCCGGGAAACAAACACAATACACACAAACCAAAATGACACAAACACACACACAAACACACACACACGTATACACACACAAACACACACACGTATACACACACACAAACAAACACTCGCAAGCTTCTCCCAGACCAGTAATCCAAACGAAAATATCTTCCCTCCGTAGTATTTAGTTTGCTCCGCTAATAATCAATCAGATCGATGGATTCCAGAGAAGAGGACACTTTGAAGGCCTTTTTCTCAAAATGATGACTCGGTGACAGTCATTATATAATGTGACATATTTTGCTTAATATTTGGAGTACAAAACAATCATGATATCATTAGAAAGCTAGGAATCTCCTCTTTCCAACAGTGTATACAACTCAAAATGTGTCTTCGGGTCAATAGCCGCTTTCACACCAAGTAGCCTACTTTGCCGTACTTAGTTCCCAGCGCTTAGTTCCCAGCACTTAGTACCCCCCATGGAACTAAGTGCTGATCACACCGGAATAAGTTCCCTGGGGGAGGATTAGGCAAATGAAGCCGCTGACATCACTTCTTCTTAATCTGCTTTGGGTTTACTGGCAGGCCGCAAACAATTCATGGCGTATACTGCCACCCGAAGTCCCCGGCCGGAAGTCCCCGGAGTTGGGGACTGGCTTCAGTGGTAGTACTGAAGCCTTCCGAGTAAATCGCCAGAACGCTGACACCTCCTCATCACTCCACCACTCCCATGTTTTTTTTTGTGCTCCCATAAGTTATTCTCTCTGCGTTGGTGCGCGGGGATAATGCTAATAATGCTAATGCCAGCAAATACAATGGCGGCTTAAAAAAACTTTTCAGAGTTTTACGGGGCGTGGTTTGCAATTCGCCCAGCCAATCAGAAATTGGAACTTTTTTCTCCCCAGAAAAGTACCACCTCTCTAGCAGGCACTAAAAAGGGGGTAAAAGTTCTCATGAACTAAGTTCTCTTTTTGGTGTGAACACAAAATCCCAGGAACTATCGGAACTAAACGGGAAAAGTACGGGGAAAAGTAGGCTACTCCGGTGTGAAAGCGCCTAATGCGACTGATTTCGATGGAGCAGGTCACATATGGTCTGTGTTTACATTAGCAAACATCGCTAAAACTCAGAGCAAACGCTGTACTGGAGAGAGTATGTGTAAAGAAGCCGGATGTAAAAGTCACCTTGCGGTAAACCCGCGGGAGAGGAAGCCTTTGAGCTCCATATTGTTTCAGAAATAAACCTTGATGTGGTTTGGAACTTAATATGGCGTTCAATCACGGCAGCATTTAGCTAAGAATCTGTTGAGTTATCAGCCTTCTCGTCACAGAGCTCACTGGTTGCATGTGGACGCTCCAAAGGGGTGTGGCCAGCAGCAGATCCAAAGGGGCGTGGCCAGCAGCAGCTCGGTTACATTCAAAGGGCCAGAACCAGAATCAGCACTTCAGTAACAGGGCTTAAATAGAGGGGCATGAGGCATGCTACAACGGGTGATCTGTTTGGTATTTTTAGCAAAACACTTAATAGGCATGTTTTGTATAGATATGGCCCCATAATATATCTAATATAGTATAATATGGGAACTTTAAGAGGGCCTGTAGAAGTATTATAATTAGCTAGCTAGCTAGCTAGTTAACTTATGCTTTATGTCTTAGAGCAAAACATGAAAATCTTAATCTTGTGTTAACCACAGTCCTTATTTCAGGAACCTAATCAGGCACCCATTAAAAAAAACTGTCTTGCAAAAGCCTATTTCGGATTTATTAGCATTCATTCATGGAGCAGCTCTACTGCTTCCCTCATTCTGCAGCAGCCTCCAGTTACAGTAGAGTCTTACATAGCAGCTGTTGTTGTTGTTGTCAGGTCTGCTGAAGAAGAACCAGCGGTCTCCAGAGGAGGAGGCAGAGATAGAGGAGCACGCGGCCCTGAGCGTGCTGCAGCGCTGGGGGGAGATGAACGAGTTCCTCCCTGGAGCCGTCCCTCTGGTGCCAGAGCACGTGGAGATCAGGTCTCTGCTCAGCCAAGATAAACCTGGACTGCCACAGGTAAACAACCAGAACTACAGTCACAACAAACCCAATTATTAACATGTAGTTCATATATTTAATAGCCAATGTGTGTGTGTGTTGCAGGGTTACCTTCATATGTGGGTGGACATGTTTCCTAATGATGTCCCTGCTCCGCCCCCTGTTGACATCAAACCACGCCTACCTGAACAGTAAGTCAACACAGTAAAGTCAAATAGAGTCTGAATGAGTTGAGAAGGAGATACAGTGTTTAACCTCTCGTCGTTTCCTGGCGACAGGTACGAGCTGCGAGTGATCATATGGAACACCGACGACGTCTTTCTGGACGATGTGAACCCGTTCACCGGCATCCCGTCCTCCGACATCTACGTGAAAGGGTTAGATTCACACACAAGATAATTATGAAGGGTTGTCAAGGATATATTTTTTATGACAGTTCTCAAATGTGCGGCTTTTGCAGCCACTTAACCTGCACAAATACTACAAAAAAGAAAAGTACTTTCGCACTGTGAAGCAATTGCTGTGTTGGTGCTCCTGTTAAGCCCATATTTAAATCAGATATTATTGTTTAAAATTTGCAAACGAGCTTCATAAAAAATGGGCAGTGAGATTATTAGTGACTTCAGAGTGTTGTTGGTAACTAAAGAGCAGTTATAATGGCTCTCATGCCCTGACTTTGAACTGATAATGGTGCAGTGAATTATATATATTTGATGTCCTCCTGCTTTTAAGGGGCCCTATTACTGTATGCTTCCTTGGATTTTCCCATTCCTGTAATGTGTTATATGTTTTTGTGCATGTAAATGGTCTGCAAAGGCTAAAATCCTTAAAATTACCATTGTCCTGCGTACCATGTTCTTTGTACAAAGGAAACATTTATGTTTTGTCACATGGATAATTGCTATCAAGCAAAAGAAAGGGAAAATTGCACTCAGCTAGAAAAATGTATGGTGTGTTTGCGCTGTAATACATCTCACACAATATGCTTTGTGAATCAGACCTTGGGACATTGCGGTACTATCAGCGTTTGCAATCCAGTCTTGGTGAATTCCCCCCTCAGTGCTTTATTCTGATCTGTTCTGTGTGCAGCTGGATAAAAGGACTCGACGGGGAAAAACAGGAGACTGACGTCCACTTTAGCTCTCTGACTGGAGAAGGAAACTTCAACTGGAGATTTGTCTTTCGCTTCGACTACCTTCCTACAGAGGTACAAAATAAATGATATAAGTACATGATGCACCTGGAGACACCTGCTGATGGAGGACTTCTCTTCTGAATCTGATGATTATAGCAACCTGCTCTGGCGTAAATAAATTATCTTAAAGTCAAAGAATTGTGAAATCATCCATAATAATTTCACAGTATCCAAGGGCATGTTTTCGTATGTGCTGTTTTATCTGGACAGTCCACAACCCAACGGCATTAGGTTAACAATGATTAAAAATGAGAAATGCATTAAACAAACAAACCATTAAATAAGCTGAAACAAAAACACTTGTTTCCTCTTTGGTTTGATTATTTAATAATGAATTGACCAGTTTATCCTAGAACTTTAGGGTCACGTTTCCGTCGTCCACGCAAAATATCAATGTTTGTTCAAGATATCCAGTAAATGTTATGATCATATTCCACTCAGTGAAGCGGATGCTTGATACTTTAAAATTTCCAGCAAAACTTAAGACATATTTCCAAAGTGGTCCCTGTAAAAAAAAAAAAAAAATTGATCTGGGTGTTATGATGAGTACATCTCCTCCTCTCACCCGGCAGAAAGAGGTGGTGTTTAAGAAGAAGGAGTCCTTCTTCTCTCTGGAGGCGTCAGAGTTTCGACAGCCGGCCGTTCTGACGCTGCAGGTCTGGGACTACGACCGCATCGCTGCCAATGACTTTCTGGGTGAGAAACCCCAACGGAAAAGACTATAATGTCTAGAATGTTTTCAAATGTACCTTTCCTGAAATAGGCTTACAGTATAATGAAGGACAGATTAAATGAATGTAAACAAAAACTAATACTGTGAGCAACACAAAGATCTCAGTTCAAACAACAATTAGACGTTTTTTTTATTTGTGGTGGACTGACCCTTTAAATTCATTTCAGTGCGTTCTTTACATAGACTGAGTTTTTTCTTCATTTTCAGGGGAAAAGTTGGTTAAAAACATTTTCACCATATCATTACAGAGCTAATTATTTTGATATGACAACCATGTCTTCTGAAAAACTACAACTTATCCTCATCCTCATCATCCTTTCTCCTTCAGGCTCCATAGAGTTGCGTCTGAACGACATGGTGCGGTCGGCAAAGTCCTCCACTAAGTGTACGATCGCGATGGCGAAGGATCGGGCCAGCCCTCGATTCTCCATCTTCCGCGCCAAGAAGATGAAGGGCTGGTGGCCGCTGATCCGCCAGAAGACAGCCGAGGACTTCGAGAGGGAGGAGAAGGAGAAGGAGGAGGCCAAGAAAAAAGGAAAGAAGAAGAAGAAGGACAAAAGGAGTGCCATGAGACAGGAGGACATCCAGTTCACCGACAGCAGCGGCAGCACGTTCCTGCTAATGGTACGAGAAAACAACAATATGCTAATAATGCTAATGCTATTCCACAAAGGCAGGATGCAGTCACTTAAAATTAGCAGTACGGATTTGAATCAGAATTCTTGATTTGATCTGGTTTTCCACTTACATAATCTAATTTATATATTTTTGTTGTGTTATTGAATTTATATATAAAATTGTTTGTGTGTGTTTAGGGGAAGGTGGAGGCAGAGTTGCAGCTGGTAACATTGGAGCAGGCGGAGGCTAACCCTGTGGGACGGGCCCGCAAAGAGCCAGAGCCTCTGGACAAACCAAAGTATGAGATACACACGCATGCACGCGCACACACACACACACACACACACACACACACACACACACACACACACACACACACACACACACACACACACACACACACACACACACACACACACACACACACACACACACATAATAATAAAACTGTTAAACTGTTTCCTGTCCTCTCCTGCAGTCGTCCCTCGATCAGCTTCACCTGGTTCGTCAACCCGATGAAGACCTTTATCTTCCTCATCTGGAAGAAGTTTAAGAAGTTCATCATTGCTCTGGTCATCCTCGCCATCCTCACGCTCTTCCTCGGGCTCATCATCTACACGCTGCCGCAGCAGATCGCCTCCATCATCATCAAAGGATGAAGAAGACTGTCTCAGGTTTCCTGGACTGATCTACATTACTTGTACATCGCATTCACTACTTAGTCTGATCATTTAAACTCATGATTTATTATGTTTACTGTACGCTGACTGCACTACATTACCCAGCATCCTCATTTATATAGACACAAATTACTGCAAATTTTAATACACATATTTATATCATGTAAATTGAAGACAGTGTGCCGCGCCGCACTCAAAAATAAATAAATATAATTATCTTGTATAAAACTCTATTTTTGTTGATTACATTTTATATGTTGAAGGTAAATAAGTTAATAAAAATGAATATTTTCTGTTTAACTTTGCACTGACTCTGACTGAATTTCATATTCTAATCTCTACCAGTTTGTTCAATATGAACGTTAGCTGAATATTATTAGAATTATTAGACAACAGAGAAAAAACACACAAAAAAGAAAGAAAATCAAACTGTGCTCCCTCTTGAGCATGTTGACCAGATACAAATGTAATATTTGCCACATTGAAAGTCTGTATGCCCCTAATTTTCAATGTAAATTGCACCATTTATTTGACTTGTCCACTAGGTCCCTCCACTTCTCTGTAGTGGGACTTCATTTCAAAAGCCTTTTATTCTTTGCTAGGTTCAAGAACAATTCAATTTAAGAGCAGTTCTCTTTAATATTCATATTAGGTACTTACCTCCTGCGTACAACACTTAGTTAAATCACATGTTTAATTGATATCAAGAAATCAAGATATATCATGGAAGCAGAGCCAACAAACTAACTTCTCCTAATAAAATACATTTTGAGAGAAATGGTCTTCAGGCTAATGAACAGGAAGTTAGAAAGGCTTTGTTTATAGAAAAGTGCTCTAAATGTTTCCTCTGATGACAACACTGAAACAAACTCTGGGTCATTGCCTCAGAGACCAGAGGGGAAATAATATCAGACGATTGACCCCCATCCAAACCAAAATGCCTCAACAACTTTTGGATGGATTACGTTATATTTCTGTACAGACATTCATGTTCCCCAGAGGATAAACCCTCTGACCTTTTGTCTAAGGGTGCCATAAGGTTTACATTTGGGGAATTAGATGAAATGTCTCAAAAACGATTAGATGGCTATGGAATTTGTTTCCGACATTCATGTCTCCCTCGGGATGAATGTAGCCTATTAAACAAATGTTGGTAAATAAAACTAAAATGTATTGGGCCAGAGCTCAAGGCAGTAGTTGTCATAAGTGTAACCCCTAGATGTAAAATAAATAGTATAAAATGACAATATAGGATATAAGATGGCATGACATGAATTAAATACATTTATGAAGAAGATGATTGTGTGTATGAAGTGCAAGTAGGTTTATTCATTAGTATTGCACATTTGATGAGAAAAAGGAAACGACTTTATTACACAAAGGATATGTAGTAACTTTTCATATTGTGTCTATACCTTTTATTGACATCCAAAAACCTGCAAAACTAATATCATTCCCATCATCCTCTGCTCTACTTTTGGTTTATTGCCTTATACAAATGTTACATGGTAAAGTTCTAGATTAATGTTTTTTTATTTGCATAATTCCAGGGAAGCAGAATTAAAAAAAAATGATCATTACGTTTAAAAGAATATCACACAAGTAAACAACATAAACATGATATGGTCCATAAGTTCAAAAATAGGAACAATATATTATTTGTTGGAAATATATTTATATATAAAGCAAGAAGGTGGACATAACCTGATTAATATCGGCATAGCATTTAGCTAAAATCTCCGTCCAAGTTCAGCCTCACAAACGCTGCTGTTGTGCAGACTTTTGACTTTTGACTTTTTTTAATATATAAAATTAATATTAAATGGTTTTTTTCAAAGCAAAAAACTAAATAATTATTCAAAAATAAAATTTAAAATATTATCAAATGAATCCTTTTTTTATTTATTTGTTTGTTATTTTCCTTTTTTGGTTAAATATATATATATATATATATATATATATATATTTTTTATAAATAGACAGATTTCAATAACAGCCTCGATTTTCCTATTATAGTAGAAATGTGTTTTTCAGCAGGTTTACATGAATAATGAATGAGTTGACAACACACTGATGTAATGGGGTTTACCTCTGTGCTCGGTCAGCACTGCGCGCTCCCGCGGCAAAGAGCCCCGCCACCGTTGCTAAACGTGAACGCGCCTCTCTCCATGCGGTTTGAATAAAGAGGAAAAAAAGCAGGAAAATAAATCAGCTGATGATGAAAAGACATAAAGCTGTTACAGGAGCGGAGAAAAGACATCGGTTTGATTCCCTCCTGTGAACCCGCTCCCGGTGCACAGGGTTCCGCTTCTCCTCTCAGCTGCTCCGCTCTTTGTCAGCTGGTTCACACACTGAGAGACCCGGGCGGGTTTCATGGGTTCATCCCTGGATAAAGCGGCTCTACAGGGGAAACATCGTTGGGTTTAACACTCTTATGACCCGGGACTGTTTTTAATGTCATCGCTTTTCTGCGGAATCTGCTGTTAATGTTTATGTGCTGCTGGATCTGATCTCCTTTTGTCTGGAGGAAGAGGAGGCTGATGCTGCGGTGAAGTCACACTGAGGAAGGAAGCACCGGATCAGGTCTTTAATTACCGATTTTACATCAGCTTCTTAATGCTAATCGTTCTTTACGGGACTGTGGGATCATCACTAATGGGATTATTTCGCCTTTGCACAGTGGGTTTTTTAATTCACATTATTTGATTATTTATAATAACAGGTTTTCTCCTGGTTCCACGGGTCTTTTGTGTGGAATTGATCCGCCAGTCCCGGACTTGAGAGGCCCGGGTGTTCCCGGTGTGTCCCGGGCTCAGCAGCACCATGCCGGAGTGCGTGTCGGTTTCAGACTTCGTGCAGGAGGTCCAGGAGGACTGGAGCTCCCCCACCACCTCCTCCTTCACCTCCAAGATGATCAGCTGCAGGAACACCGTCTACCTGCTGGAGGAGGTCAGTACATTTTTGTGCAAAATGTGCACACATTTATAGATTGAAATCAACACTGTTGCATTTTCAAGTCTCTTAAAATGTAGTTAATATTCTGCTGATTTGTTATCATCAATTACATTTCTGTTTATGTACAGTTTGCATACTCACAAAACTAAACATTTGAATTAATTCATATTTTTAATTCAATTTCAAAACGTCACGTTTTTGTCACTGCCGGTCAATTTGTAGCGTCATGAGTAGGCTAGTACACACAATTATTAAACGCAATATAGGAAACATTAAAAAAATATATGTTTTACAAAAAGAAGATGTGCTAACTGTACACAGTTTCTGCAAAGGAGAACTCGTACGTATATGTTTTATATGTAATATTTGGATTTTTAGTAACATTTGAGATTTATCTTATTTGAATTTTTTTATCAAAAAATATTTAGTTCCTCTAAATAATTTCATCTTCTTTTGAATATAAAACAAAAATATAACAGCTCCCAAAAAAACAACAACCAACATGTTTAAAGATAACCTAAAACTCTGAAATAAACAGTTGCATAATTAAAGGAAATCCCCAAACTGCAATGACCAAAACAAACGTTAATACTTTTAACTGTATTTTAATTGATTTCCTACAATATCTGATCCAGAAAACAAAAGCATGATAGAAGAAAGTTAATGAATATCCTCACAGGCCTAGAAGTTAGTTTGACCAGGTTTGTGTCGCTGTGTGAATGTTTGGCCAGTATACTAGAACTGTTTCATGGTTGACATGTTCATGGCTAATGTTTTGCCTCAGGGGGGCTCCTCTCACTTTAATCCGGCCTTGCGGACTCCAAGCTCACTTCCTCAGATTTCTTGTTTTTCTGAATAGTTCAACAATGAATCCATCATTTAAATAGTTGCACACACACACAATCACGCACTTACACACACACACACACACACACACACACACACACACACACACACACACACACACACACACACACACACACACACACACACCTGTTACCTCCTGCACTAACACCCTCTCTCTGCAGACCATGTCTCTCACCTGGAGCAGTACATTAACTCGATGGAGAAGCTGTCGGTGAACTGTCACTCAAACGGAGAGACGGAGGTCGGATCAGCTTTCTGCCGTCTGGCCGACTTCTCTAAAGACCTCCTCTCTCCCATGAAGAACCTGGTAAGATATAAAACGTTATACACTAAGAATAAACTAAGAAGCAAGTGTAGTCCTGGAGCTTCTGTGGTACGCTTGGTTGGCTAAAAGAGGATAGTCTCACAATTTGGCTTGTAATTAAACCCCCACAACAAAGGATTACACTTACTGGCATTTCAATGTATGCCCAAACACAATTTACTTAGAAAACAACATACCTGTTGCATTATCCAACAAGAGAAGAAGGAATCCAATTTACCAGACAGTATCTAAAGCTAAAAAACCCAGGCTTGGCTTGCTCGATTATTATGATCGTCAGAACACAATGTTTTCCATTTAGATAAAGGAGGTATTACCAAAAAAGCAGGTAATGGGTTTTTTCCCCCAAAGGTAGACTCACAAACAAAGATTCCCTCCCTAAACAATTCTTAAGAGCTTAAGAGCTCCTAATTTAAGATCCTATCAGAAGGTTTTAGTTGGATGTTTTCTCAAAGGAGTCTGGCATAGATCAGCCCTTTTTAACTAAAAAACTCTTAATTGCTCATTTCCATCCTATATTGGGTATACCTATTGTTAAAAATAGTTGGATTCAAACATTTGATTTGGACATTTTTATCAATGATCAGTGGTCTTTTAGCTAGTCTATTCCTTGTTTAAAAAACCTTTGATTAACCCTTCATTGTCTATTCAATACTACATTAAAGCCCACTATTAAAGCCAATGGGCTCTTAATGGCTACATTCCAATTTCTATTGGAATAACCTCTGATTACACATAAACACCAGCTGTTTCCTTCCAGTCCCATGGAGACTTCCCTGGAAAATCCACCAATTCAAACACCTACAGTAATTACTTAACTTTGGAAAGTCATTCAAAATCAAAGTGGAAACCTTGACCCTCTTCAAAGGTATTTGGCTCTGGTCCTTCCCGAACGTCAATTGGAAAAATATCTGATTCAAAACAATTTTGATCCCAATTTGTCAATGAGTTTTTACCTGGTCCATTCAACACTCCATTGAGAAACATCTGTTTAAAATCTAACTGGTTGTTTGTCTCCTAACCACTCTATATTACCTTTCAATTAACAACATGCCGGGAGTTATCTTTTATTACCAAGGTCTGTCTAGCATGTTTTTATTTTTGTTGACAGGGGAAGTTACTTTAAACGTAATTTTGTTTTTTTGGTGTGCAGTTAAAGAGCATGCTCCACAACATCAACTTCTTCCTGGACTCTCTGGTTAAAGGAGACCTGAGGGAGGTGAAGGGGGTGAGAACTTTTTAATGTACATATCACTTGACTGAAAAAACCTTTCAACAGTTTCGTGTTGACTTCTTCACCTCAGGACGATGCTTCCTAACTGAAATGTTTAAAGCCTCCTCTCAAACATCCTGTCTCCTCTTCTGTCTCTTTGTAGGATCTGAAGAAACCTTTTGACAAAGCGTGGAGGGACTATGAGAGCAGATTGTGAGTGATGAGAAAACAAAATGAAGAACACCAAAAGGGTTTAAATGCTTAGTCTGTTTTCTTAGTTTTGAGACAGTTAACATCACTGCTACGGTTTCAGAAACCTTGTTAAGCTTGTTACGAGGTTTAGAGAAACCTGATCAAGCATCTTGATGTGGATAGTCCTGTGTTAAGGATCCTAATTCTGGGGTCAGGATCTATTTCTATTACAAAAATGACCTATTTAAAAACAGACAGACGTAAATAGTGGATGAATAAAGCATTAAAGACAGGCCTCACGTTCCACTCGTTCTACGTGAGCAAAGAGGCAAATATTTTGGAGTGGACAAGAGTTCATTTCTGTTGAACTTTCTTAAGAATAGTAATGGTATCTTACCTGCAGTCGCACATTTGGGATCTGGCAACTGTGTGTGTGTGTGTGTGTGTGTGTGTGTGTGTGTGTGTGTGTGTGTGTGTGTGTGTGTGTGTGTGTGTGTGTGTGTGTGTGTGTGTGTGTGTGTGTGTGCAGTAAGCAGGTGGAGAAGGAGAAGAGGGAGCTGGCTCGTCAGTATGGGATGGTGAGGAACGAGGTCAGCGGAGGAGAGATCGCAGAGGAGCTCGAGAAGGAGAGACGCTCCTTCCAACTGAGCATGTGTGAGGTCAGTGACTCCGCCTCCATCTTTGACCCCGCCTCCTCCTTCACCTCCTTGTGCTTTGTTGTTGTTGTTTCTTCTTCTTCTTCCTCTTCCTACTTCTCATCTACCCAACCCTTTTGTCTTTCTACTATAATCTCTGCTCCCTTTTCTCTTCTTCTTCTACTCCTTCTCATCCTTGCCTTCTTCCTCCTTCTCCTTTCATCCTTTTTACTTTTCTACTCTAAAGATGGTCAGCCATCTCTCTGCCAAATAAAAACACTCCTCTTTCTCTCTCTCTCTGTTAGTATCTGATTAAGGTCAACGAGATAAAGACGAAGAGGGGCGTCGACCTTCTGCAGAACCTTATCAAACACTACCACAGCCACAATAAGTAAGAACACACACGCGCGCGCACACACACACATGCGCGCACACCCACGTACGTGTTCTAAACCTGTCCGTTTGTTCTGTATCTGTGTGTGTAGCTTCCTGCAGGAGTGTGTTTCCACCACTCAGAAGTTGAAGCAGTACATGGAGGAGTTGAATGGAGTCCTTATCACGGTATACACGTATATTGAGTTTATCATTTGGAGTCAAAGTATGCAAATAACATGTCTGCTTGATTTGATTATTTCTGTACATAAATCAAGGTTTTTAGGGTAAACTAAGATGAATTTGGCTCAGGTGATCTGTTGTGTGTGTGCAGGTGAAGCAGCGTCAGGAGGAGGAGAAGAAACAGCTGGTGACCCTCAGAGATCAGCTGAGGCCGGCCGTCAACTTAGAGCAGGTCTGAGACACAAACACTGATGTGGTAACACTATAATAATGTTCAACAGGTGGTTAATATGTGTGTGTGTGTGTGTGTGTGTGTGTGTGTGTGTGTGTGTGTGTGTGTGTGTGTGTGTGTGTGTGTGTGTGTGTGTGTGTGTGTGTGTGTGTGTGTGTGTGTGTGTGTGTGTGTGTGTGTGTGTGTGTGTGTGTGTGTTTGTAGGACTCTTTACCTAAGCAGGTGTACAGCATGCATCAGCTGCTCGGAGACAAACAGTACGGAACAGAGAGGGCAGGATTCCTCTACAAGAAGAGTGACGGGTAAACATTTGTAATTCAAACACACCCTTCATACAAACACACATCCAGCTATGCTATACATATGAAATGAAAATGAAAACCACAATAAATACACTTCTGTACTTGGAACAATAAAATAATACAATGTAAATAAGTTTATTAATAAATCCATAAAATAAAATAAAGATCAGGGATAAAATGTTAAAATGATTCAAGCTTCAAACTATTGGAAGTCATAGCTCGTTTTGCTCATTTATTTATTACAGGAAAATGCACATGTATACATATTTATAAATACATTAATTTTAATAAAATCATTAAAAACAGGCGCAATACACGGACCATCAGTATACTGTACGTACTAATAATGGTCGGACCAATCCTGTGTGTCTTTGTGTTTCAGCTTGAGAAAAATGTGGCAGAAGAGGAAATGTTCAGTTCACAACTGTTACCTGACCATCGCACACGCCACTGTGAGTTTGTCTGTGTGTAAGTGTGTGTGTAAGTGTGTGTGTAAGTGTGTTTGTGTGATTATACATTTGAACTCTTGAGCTTGGTTATCAAAGTGATCACATCCTCTTTCTCTCTCTCAGCCCAATAAATCTCCTACCAGACTAAACCTGCTCACCTGTCAGGTCAAACCTAGTGTGGAGGACAAGAAATGCTTTGACCTCATCTCCCGTAAGACACATGCAATCACACACTCACACACACCCGCACGCACGCACGCACGCACGCACGCACGCACGCACGCACGCACGCACGCACACACACACACACACACACACACACCCCAGAACTATCATAAAACAGAATTGTTGTTGGCTGTGGTGTACATGCACATAACACAATTATGTGTTTGATTTCATAATATATAACCTTTTTCTTCCAGATAATCGGACCTACCATTTCATGGCAGAGGAGGACGCTGAGTGTGTGGCGTGAGTCAAAAATAAAGTTTGACACATGGCTTCATCCGGTATGTATGATAAATATCGTTAACAAGTTTTAAATGTTGTGTGTTGTGTGTGCAGCTGGATCTCGGTGCTCAGTAACAGTAAGCAGGATGCTCTGAGTGCGGCCCTGGACGGGGGCTTTAAAGGGGGGGGAGGGGGGGAGAGCAGCGTAGAGGATCTGACCCGAGCCATAACTGAAGACATCCGGCGGATGCCCGGAAACAACAACTGCTGTGACTGCGGAGCTCCAGGTTATCTATCTATCAATGTATCAGTACAATACCATTTCTAAAGTGAAACATGCCCTGTCAATTGAGTAAAGCATAAGCCCTTTGTTTAATTACCATTACAAAACAAGTTTGTGTTTTTGTTTCCTGTTTGTAAGCTGTTTAAAGAAAACCCAAAATAATCCATAATAGTAAAACCGTATTTGTATGACACCTTTCATTCAAGAATAGCAGCACAAAATGCTTTGCAAAAAGGATTAAAATACATATACTGAGCATGAAAACAGGGTTGGAATGCTTTCACTTTTGGAAAATAATGTAGAAACACACATGATAAACATACAATAAATGGAATACATGGAGACTAGACATAATAATGAATCAGTAAAAGCTACTGAAAAAGATAAATTCCCATATTTTAAGCATGCATAACATAAACACTGTACTGTAGCACTATTTAAAGGGTCTCCACTTTGTTGTGCTCTGTTATTGTTTCCTTTCTTTTCCTAATTGCATTTTTCACTTCAATTAATCAAATAAATAAATGGTAGATTCTACCATGTTGAAAATAATTGTTAGATGCAGCGCTAATTAGATTTCAGAAAAAACGTATATGATATATTTAACAATGGCGACAACATCTAATCTCCTGTCTCTTTAGATCCTGGATGGCTCTCCACCAACCTGGGCATCCTGACCTGCATCGAGTGTTCGGGGATCCACAGGGAGATGGGGGTCCACGTCTCCAGGATCCAGTCTCTGAGTCTGGACAGTCTGGGGACCTCAGACCTTCTGGTACGTCCAAACTGTTAGCTAACAAGCTAATCCAACAATAATCCATCCTGAAGTTAGGTGTTGAGTTAGACATACAGTACATCAAACCTCATTCTTCTGTAAATCCATCATCTTTAGCTGTTACAACACACACAACATGATTTAAACCTGTATGATTGTATATTTCTTCATTAAATGCCATGGAAGTTGTACGGAGCCCCTAAAGGGACATGGAAGAAAAAAAGAAAAAAACAGAGAGAGAAAAAAAAAGTCAGGATAACAGGTTTGTATCTCGTGCGCACCAGATACTAACTCGTGCGCACGAGAAACAAACCCGTTATCTTAACCCGTTAACTTTATTTTTTTTTGTTGAGAAAGTTACCAATGCACCAGGAGGAAGTGGAACACACAGGAGACAACCATTTCACTGCAGACTGTTAGCCTATGTTTACATGGGGAAATGACAGTGCATACATTATTTGAGATATATTTCGAACTCAGACTTCATTGTATGGACATTTCGGCCAGGGGTGTAGAGCTATTTATTTAAGCACCGGATTGGCAAAACAGGAGAGTGTGTACACCAGTCTGCTTTGATCTACGAATTAATGTCCGTGACTCTCAGAGAACCTGCTGCCCGCAGCTGTTTTAAAGGGAAAAAAACACTCAGAACACACACACACACACAGAGCCAGTGGCGGACTTTTCCCCGCAGCGAGGCTCCCCCCGTTGACAGTTCACTAGCGCTGCTGCTGCTCTTCTCTGAGTTACACGTCCCGCTGCCTCCTGGAGTGACCACACACCCCTGGCCGAAATGTCCTTAAAGTGAAGTCTGAGAGTTTGAACTATATCTCAAATAATGTATACACTGTCATTTCCCCACGTAAACATAACAGTCTGCAATGAAATGGTTGTCTCCTGTGCTCACAAGAAAGTATCTTGTGCGCACGCAAAACTTTCTCGTGCGCACAAGATACAAACCCGTTATCCTAACTTTTTTTTCTCTCTCTGTTTTTTTATTTTTATTTTCCATATCCCTTTAGGGGTTCCGTATAGTTGACATCTCACCGTTGTTTTTTTTCCTCTTAAATGTCTTATATTGTTGACAATATAAAATTCAACTAAAATTATATAAACTTCCAAAAAGGGAAGACAAACAAAAAAGCAAACCAGAAAAAACAATTGCATCCCCTGAACATTTACAAACTCAAAACATTGTTTTCTCAGAACCAAGGCTTTAATGTTATTAAATGTATTCTGTTGGTGATGCAATTATATATTTCCACTTTCTTTCAGTTGGCCAGGAATGTTGGTAACTCTGGTTTTAATGAAATACTGGAGGCAAACCTGCTGAGTCCATCAATGAAGCCGTCCCAGGAGAGCCACATGTAAGACACACATCACACACACACTGAGAATCAGTGGGAATGAATTAAAATAATAGTCACAGTTTTAATAAGGTGTAGCAACTAACATTAAACAATTTTCTTTTTGCTTTAATTTTGATAAAGGCATGTCTTATGTTGAAATGATAATTGCTTCACCTCATGAAAAACACAAACCCATGTACATCATTTTGATAAAGTTGACCTGTATATTCATGTTGTGTGTGTGCAGGGGAGAGCGTAAAGACTTCATCCTGTCAAAGTATCAGGACGGTTATTTTGTGAGGCGGAACCACTGCTCGAATGCAGCGCAGCGGTTTGGCCTGCAGGAGGCGACCAAGAGCTGCGACATCTACAGTCTGATCCAGCTGCACGCCCAGAGGACCGAGCTGAGCCAGCCGCTGCACGCACACATACAGGTACACACACAACAATAAACACACAGGTAAACTCAACTAACCAACACACAACACTCACATAAACTCAGCATTGGTTTCCATGCCAACAGGAGAGAGGGGAGACAGCGCTCCATCTCGCCGTCCTATTGGCTGACAGGACGTCCCTGCACATCCTGGACTTCTTAGCTCAGAACTGGTCAGTGATTTCTGCTGACAATTTCGAGTAGTGTCCTCTCAGTGTGTGTTCATATGTTTACATGTGTCCACCTGTGTGTGTGTGTGTGTGTGTGTGTGTGTGTGTGTGTTTTTTTTTTGTCTTCAGCTCAAATGTGGACGCACAGACATCCGCAGGAAACACAGCGCTGCACTACAGCTGCCTGCACAACAAGAGCGACTGTGTGAGGCTGCTGCTGAGAGCCAGGGCCAACACACACACCAGTAAGGAAAACAAACACACACACATATATATTTGTACACAGTACATGTGAGGACCAACAGAAAACAAATTGAAAAGTGAGGACAAGTTTTCAAAGTGAGAACTGATACAGAAAGTGATGATATATTAAGAAAACATGGACATTTAAAAAATGTTTTGAGACATTCAATATTTTTTTAAAGTGAGGATCATTTTGTTAATTGGGGAATTGATTTAATGTAAGTCTAAGTTTCTTAAAAAAATATCTCTACTATCAACTGGTCCTCACAAATGTAGAAGCACACACACACATTTTCCTGTTGATAGTCATGACAGAGAACTTCTCAGTAACATTTTATTTGTTTGTGTGTGTACAGAAAACGAGTTAGGGGAGACCGCTCTGGACGTGAGCCGCAGGTTGAAGCACGGCCACTGTGAGGCGCTGGTGAGGCGTCGCTCCTCTGCATGTCTCTACTTGTGGCTGTTGAGCGTTACTCTTTATATTATAAATCTGAACTGCGTTGTGTCCTTGCAGCTGCAGCAGGCCCAGTCCAACCAATTCGACCATCATGTGAACGTGGAGTACGAGTGGAGGCTTCGTCATGACGACCTCTACGACAGTGACGACGACTTTGAAGAGAGGGTAACTATGGCAACAAGCACATTGTACTGCTTCTTTCTTTCTTTCTTTTTGTATAATTATAGTCTATTGCTAGAGCTCACCCTGCATTTTCTTGAGAGTAGATTGGTTAATCATTCTTAAAATTATATTATTTTTTATTATTTATACTATTATTTGCCATTTCTTGATGCATTATGGTTTTAAGATTTAGTGTCTGAAAGCTCCAAGCTTGTTATTTTAATGAAAAGTCTGAGATCTTACAATTAAAGCAAAACAGAAAATACTGTTATGAATGTCACAAGGCTCAGGAGGACCCAAACGCACGACACCAGAAACAGGTCAGGATTAACAAAGTATTTAATAAAAAGGCAAAATCACAGAAACTATAAGATCAAAAACGCTAAACAAAACATCTACTTGGATTATCAAAAACGTAACACAAAGAGTCTATCAAAAATATACTTAACAAGGTCAAGGAATGACTGGCAGACTTGGTGAGACAAGACGAACTGGCACAGGACAAGGGGAGGCGCAGACTATATATACACACAAGGTAAGGGGACACAGGTGGCAACAATCAAGGGAGGAGCTGACAATCACACTGGAGGGAAATCAACATCTTGCAAGAAACAGCGTCTGAGGGCTTCTTAACATTTACTATGAATGTGTCATAGCGACTTAACGAGAAGAAACTCAGCTACCTGACGATATGAACCGAAACATAACAAAAGTCTAACGCCGAGCCTCTGAATTAGCACTGAGCGAAAGAGTGCTAATGTACTTAGCACATAACTCACGGTAGAAATATGTTATTCTTCATCGGATCTGGACAAACTGATAGCATGTGAAAGCTGAGATTTCACAGATTATAATGGTATAAGTATCATCACTGTGCGACCAAAACTCGCGGCAGCGAAAGCAAGCAAAGACAACACACAACTTCACTTTACGGGGCCAAAACGGCAAATACGTCTTACCTTTGCTGTTTTCTGATCAAAAGTTGTGTTCAAGGGCGTTAAAACGGTGGATCTCATATAAACGCTGCTGAAGTTTAATCCAATGTCTCTGTGTCCCTTTGAAATGATTTACTGATAATCCGATCATAACACTTATGGCACTAAGCCTAGTTTTCAGTTTTCAGTTTTCAGTTTTCAGAGCGTAACATAGCTTTCGGTTTGGGCAAACTGCATCAATCTCACTCCTCAATGGTAACGTGTAGGTGGATTTAGGAACTCCCCCTCGATTCTATTGGCTCTAACAGTTCAAAATTGGTGTCAATCACCAACATCGACCAATGGGTGTCGTAGAGTTTGGATTCCTAAAGCTTTTAGTCTACTAACCCATCATCCAAGGGTGGTTTTTATTATAAGTAATAGGTTTTTTTTTTTAACTTTAAAATAAAAACATCTATATTGATTCTGACTCTTCTACATCCAACTCACAGGTTTATCCTTGCTCTGAGAAAAAAGATTATTAATTTAACCCTTTTAGAAGTTATAGTCATTGGTTCTGGGAATGTCATTTTCGAGCCTGAAACCTGAAAAACAGGCTCAGGGGTTAACAGGTTAAGGCTGACAATCATACTGGAGGGAAAACACACAAGACCAGGAAGGGCTCTGAAACGAGAGGGAAAGGTTACTACAAAATAAAACAGGAAGTCACAAGACAAGGCAAAACACAAAGGATTGAACTAAATGAATTAACTTAACATAAATGTGTAGACACCACAAACTGGATCAATCATCTTCATCATGACAGAGGAGAGTTTTTGTATTTTTATATTTATGTATTCTATATGTCTTTAATGTTTAGCATATTTGCCAAACTATGTACGGACTTGACATTGAGGTTAATCAATTTGTTGCTCTTTTAGCGATGTGACCTTTTTTCGCTCCTCCTCTTCTGTTTCAGAACGGTCCTGTGAAGAAGGAGCGCTCCTTCTCATCCTCCTCCTTCTCCTCCTCCTTCTCCTTCACCTCCCGGGCTTTCAGCTTCAATCAGCCCGCCTCCTCCTCCATCCCCCCGCCTTCCTCTGGAGAAGCGGGGGGATCAGGAGGAGGGGGAGGAGCGGGAGGGTCCGGAGGGTCTGGGGGGTCTGGAGGGTCCGGAGGAGGTCTGCTGAGCGTAGGGAGGAGGCTCGCCATGGCGATGGAGCTCCACAGCCGGCCCTCTGGCTGTGCCTCCAGCCCCCCTCCGCCTCCTCCGTCCTCCCCTGCACCTCCACTGCCCCCCCGGGTCAAAGGTGAGCTCAGACTCTGAATGTTTTGAGTTTTATTAATATGTTGTTATCTTTCCAGGAGCTTATCTTCCTTCATCTGCAACTTGAATGGAAAAACAATGCACATTTTATTGTTTGTGACTAGTGGCAAAACCAAATTGTACAAATACTCTGGTACTAGTTAAAGTCCTACATTTATATATCGTATTAGAACAACATTTATGGATTCAAAATATACTTAATAACCAAAGTGAACGAACATTTTAAGTGTAACTACCCATTTCAGAATTATATATATAAAATTACCGAATTATGATTATTGATACATTATTGTGTCCCAGCTAATAAAAGTGGAGCTAATTTTAATAACGCTGTATACACTTGCCAAATATCGTAACCTGTAAATATATGTTGGTGTTTATTTAATGATATATTATTTTGTAGTATTCTCTTATAATTGTAAAATGTAAGTAGCTAAAGCTGACTATTGACAATAAGATTTCTTCGCAAATAAAGGCCTGATTTAAAACTATTTGAGGAGGTTGGATTTACTTGTATGGTCAATTCAGTATAATAATATACAAACAATATACAAAAATAGGTAAACATGAACAACGTATTAAATGTGTATCAACACAAATTAAAACATCAGATCAGAAAATGGGAAGGATTCGTACTAAAACCTAATCAAATGTGTTGTGCCGTCCTCTAGCCCCCAATGTTCCTCCCCCTCCCCCTCCCGCTGGGGGAGAAGGAGCTGGGGATGAAGAGGAGGAAGAGGGGGAGGTCTTCTTCTCGCTGACAGGAAATAGAAAGTCAACGCCCCCCCCTCCCATCGCCGTCCGACACAAGAGGAGCTGCTCCGAGTCCAGCAAGCACGGTATCATCCGAGAGTAAGGCTGCAATTAGTCTGCCAATTACTGTAATACTGTGTAATTAACTGTGTGTGTGTGTGTGTGTGTTTCTGTGTGTGTGTGTGTGTGCTTGTGTGTGTGTGTGTGTGTGTGTGTGTGTGTGTGTGTGTGTGTGTGTGTGTGTGTGTGTTTGTGTAGATTACGGGTTGCCAACCAGCCCGAGGATCTACAGCGGTCCAGACTCCTCCTTTAAGAAGTGTGTGTGAGTATCTGAGGCATAATGACACTGTATTTAAACTTAAATGTACATTTCATTGCAACAAACACAGAAGGGGGAGTGAGGCATCTGATTGAATATTTAAAATAAATGATGTCCTGTTGGAACAGGAGCTAAACTGTCTAAGTTTGTTTTATTCTAAAAGAGTAGTGTTAAATAAGATCCAGTTTTAATCCAACTGAAATGAAAACATTAGAACTTGACATGCCGATGAGAGGAATGTAACACCATGAGTTTTCACATTACCATCAAAATCTCAAATATCATGGTTACATGTACAATTATTTTTATTATTACTATTTTTACTATTATGTGTTAAAATCCAGGCATATCATAGATTAAACAATTATTCAAAAATGTTGTTTCTTGCAGATTTATATTGAAAATGATTACTTTAATTCAAATGTTCAAGTTTTTAATTGTTCACTCTTCATCTATTTATTTTGCATTACAGCAACATTTTTCTCATTCTTCTTTCCTTTGTCCCCCTTCAATTTAATGCTTTGTATACATTGCTTCATACATCTTGTAAAAAAGTCTGTATAAAAGCATGCTTTTTTTTACTATCAGATTTCAAATATAATTTTGATGATTAAAATATTAAACAAATAGTGAGAGGTTTTTCCCTCATCAGGGGTTTTTGAACTGAGACTGTGCCGCCCCCTGCTGGACTGAAGGAGATTTACAGTTGTTGTTGACGTGTTCAGATTGAAATAATCTCTCTCTCTCTCTCTCTCTCTCTCTCTCTCTCTCTCTCTCTCTCCA
>NW_011368646.1:28824-38617 GCF_000735185.1 Notothenia coriiceps | reverse complement strand
ACGTTACGTTACCGTTACGTACGTTACGTTACGTTACGTTACGTTACGTTACGTACGTACGTACGTTACGTACGTACGTTACGTACGTACGTACGTACGTACGTACTACGTACGTACGTACGTACGTACGTACTCTCTACTACTCGTCTCTCTCTCTCTCTCTCTCTCTCTCTCTCTCTCTCTCTCTCTCTCTCTCTCTCTCTCTCTCTCTCTCTCTCTCTCTCTCTCTCTCTCTCTCCAGCCCATCTTCTCCTCTCAGCTCGCTGACTGAACGTCCAGAGAGAGGTACTTCCTGTTCGGAAACATCCACGTCTGTTGTATTAGTCTGCAGTCTGGTGGATCTATCATATGTCACTGTGATGAACGTAGCTATGTGTGTGTCGGCACAGGAGATTTCATTTGTATTGGCTCCTGGAATTTCTCTACTGCTGGTTAGACTGTAAAACATAATATTTACATTCATTACTTTAAGTAATTATTATAGTATTTTGTTTGCTTTATTTTTGTAATACTTTATTTTAAAGCTGCAGCAATTTTTTGTATCCACAAATTGTTTATAATTTAATTCAATTTTTTCCAATGTGGATTTTCCTGGTTTGACATTATAGTTATATTACCTAGATTTTAATACGTCGTTCTGAAAACATTTTTATGATTTAAAATGCATTTCTTGCATAGCGATAAGGAAACAAAATGTTAACTGTCCTACTTTAATTCAATGAGCAAGTTATATTTTCCAGCTAACATAAATTTTCTTACTCTTCTCTCCTCTGTTTTTATTTTTATTTCAATGCTATGTATATTGCTTTATAATTTTTATATGAACACATTTAACAAGTAAAAAAAAAAGAGTTGCTGTTAGAACTAAACCTTCCGGTTCCTCATTGATATATTAACAATGACATTTTCTCTCTCTTTCTGAGGTTTTCGGAGGGCGGACAGTGACGGTAGCTCCTCTCACTTCCTGCACCCTGCCAGGAAAGCCCCGCCCAACGGCTCTCCCACCAATCACCGCTCTCAGAGCTTTGAGAACGACAACCGCCCCTCCCCCCAGCCGCTTCCTCGAACATCATTGGTGAGATCTTCAAAAACAATTTACTTAAATCTTCATAACCGTAAACTCCCTTCAAAGCACTTATAATCAAGAGTTCCCCTGGGGGGCTACATATGGGGAAGAAAGAAGAAAAATGAAACTTGATGTTTTGAACATAGTGTCTTTTCTACAGTTGCATAGCAATTATTCGCTGTACTTGGATGTCCCAATACTCTGTATTGAAGGCACTCTATACATTTAATATGCATCTATTCACTTTTTGATCAGTTTAATACTATAAGATTATACACAGGTTTATGTCTGTATTGCCTGTTCTCAGTAGTGGCAGAAGATGCCCAATCCTTTATTTATGTTGTAGTAGTACTACAATATAAAAAGGGTTAAAAACTAAACACAATTTTTAAATAGGTTTTACTATTATGTGACTCAGTTAGATTCACCATTGAAACCACATAGCAACACTCCAGCAGTGCCTTAGAAACCGCACTCAACAGCTGATCAGCCCCAAATGAAAGACAAAGGTTCCACCTCCTACTGATGCCTAAGCAATCATGATGAACATTTATTTTAATTCATATTTAATATTATCGAGACATATTTATTATTATCGTGTTTTTTGCTTACCTCCACCAGCCTCGGGGTGCGACGAGCCGCCGGGTGGAGGCGCTGTACGACTGCCAGGCCGACCACCACGATGAGCTGAGCTTCTTTGAGGGTCAGGTGCTGGTGGTCCTGGGCAAGGAGGACAGTGATTGGTGGGTAAGTATCAGAAACCCGACTCTGATTGGTACTCCCATTGGCCTACTTCTACAACTGTGAAGGTGCTTTTTCCACTGGCCTCCTGATGGACATAACGGGTGTTTCTCAATGTTTCTCTATGTCGAGGACGCTTGCTTGGTAGCACATGTCTTCCGAGTCAGTTGCTTCAGAAGCGAGGCAAGAATCCTTCCTAGCCTCGGAAAACGAAGAATTGTGGAACAGGCTAACAGGTGTGCAGGTGTGCGTCATATGCGAGGCCCCGCCTTAAATGGAGCGCGATTTCCGCCAAAGATTTGGAAATTGGTCCGTGCGCAAAGCATTGTGGGGATTTTAAGACCGTGGAGTCTACATATGTGCAGCCTCGAAATGTCTCGCTACGAAGTAAGCCGGCCTCGGTAGAATTCCAAGGTATGCTGGACATTGGAACAGTCCTTCTGCGGCACTCAATTACGTAGTATGCTTAAAATAGTGGCTCTGGAGCAGCCTTCCTCGACATTGAGAAACACCCAACATGTCACTATGGTAAAGTACACAACAAAGATGGCAAACGCTCAGATTTCTTCAAAGAAAAATACTTAATGACCAAACCTTTAAAAGTGTTAATTTCTCCTGTTATTGCTTTTTTTTCTTACTTAGTTTGTTTTGATATGATTATATTCCAATCTAATCCAATCAAAAATGCCTAAAACTAATATATTTTTTATCTAAGGAGTAAAACCATATCTAAATTTGGTGTCAAAATGAACATTGTTGTATGGAGTCCATGTTCAAATTGTAATCACGTGTGTGAATGTGTATGCAGCATGGTTACATAGAGGAAGAACCGGACCAGAGGGGTTTGTTCCCGTCCTCCTTCGTCCAGCTGCTCTCCGACTGACCTGGACCAAACCAACAGAAACTGGACCCGTATAGATCCAGTCCGCCTGGAGAACCAGAACCTGGACCCGTACAGATCCAGTCAGCCTGGAGAACCAGAACCTGGACCCGTACAGATCCAGTCTGCCTAGAGAACTAGAACCTGGAAGCCAGGGGAACCAAGGCAGCAGAACCCCAGGATTGTGTCCCTCTGCTTCTCCCAGGACCGGACGGCTTCCTGTGATGACCAATGGTCCAGGCACAGTTCATGTTGTCACAGCAACCAGCGGCTTTTGTTGCCATGGAGACAATACAGTTGACCTTTTCCGTGAAGAATCTGTATGTATCTGTATGTATGTATCTGTATCTGTATGTCGCACAAACAGGTCAGCGACAAGTGTTGACCGTGCTATTATTTATTTATTTATTTGTATTAAGCACATAGGTACTACACTTCAAAATAAAACAATCCACTGGACTTTTATTTTGAAGTGCAACTGAACGACTTTTTTCTGTTATTTACTTATTTTAATATATTCATGGAGTGATGCAGGAATAAGTTCTAAACATCTGAAATGAGTTAGCATTTTAACAGTTCAGGTTCCCTCGTCACAAATTCAATGGGTTTTTAATGTGTTTTATGTTAGCTACCTGAAGTAAGGCAAGTGGTTAGCACAGACTAATTAGGTTTTCACATTTATTTCTCCAACATAAAATGCGTCAGCCCACTGTTGAATGTCTGAAACTTAAATGTGTCTTAAAGAGGTTGGTTGGATAAATCCAATTGGCTTTTTGCCGCGGGAGCTCTTGCGATGCTAACTTCTGGGTGGGCTTACAAAGTGTATCACTGCACCACTCCATGGTTTTTCATCCTGTGCAGCTCTTCTGTCCTGTCTCAGGCTTTGTCACCTTCGAGGGGCAGGGCTTATCAGGTCTGACAAGGGCCAGGGCGGTTTTGGGAGCAGGGGTCTAAAATTAGTCTAGGGCCTCCACTTGACAAGTGACCAGAGCACAAAGGATTGTGGGATATTGAAATGAGACTGATTCTCGATGTCTGAAGATTCCAAACACCTCAGTAAGCACAGCAGGTACTGCTATCATTTCAAAAATACATCTGCTCAGTTTCTCATAAAATGCGATCTTTTCACATTGAAATAAGATTTTTCAGGCTAATGGACACATTTTTTTGTAAATAGTACATACACATTAATAAGGTGGTCGACTGGTGCAAACGCGCTACAACAGCCTAACTCTTCCATCATGAGAAACGTGCTAGTTTCAGAAACGATGCTGATAAAAAAAACAAGAGTGTCAAAACACATACAACTAGAAAAAGTATTGTGTTAAAGAAAAACATGTTTGCAGTAAAGTTACAAGACGTTTCATCAGAGAAAAATATTGAATTGATTGATGTATGATGAAAACCACATTTATTATTTGGTATCTACTGATAACAATTTAAAAGTCAACATCTTGTACTGGAAACTGAGCAAATGTTTATTTTTATCATGGCGGCAGAAATAAACTGCCAAGGGGACTTTTATAGACATCTTCATCAGTGTTTGATTGTGCCAACATGTACCTCCAGAGCCTTTGGAAGAACAAAACACACGTACTTTTGTTTCATTTTATTCAAAGTGACAGCGGTGTTGTTTTGAAAAATCACAGTGCTTCTCTCTGCAACTACGAATGAATCAATGATCAGTAGGTTGTTTGCTAAATTAAACTGAAATGTCCTTTTATCAAACAGTCATTTTAAACATGAAGCGCTGATTAAAGCTATGATAAGTGAACATACTTCATGATTGGTTTATTTGATTTAATCGGCACCTTCCAATTCCTAGTGGAAAAATCTAAATTCCCAGACTGCAGGAAGACCATTAATAAGCACAACTTTTGATTTATACTCACAGCAAACTTGTCTTTCTTTAGTGTGAGGAAGTACATATTTTTACTACAACTAAAGTCAGCAAACTCCAAAACCTTCCCTCCGGATGTGAAGTCCAGCTCAGGACTCTGGAGGGCTGCTGCTCTGTCATTTAGCTGCTCAATGTCCCTCATAAAATCGGGAGCCATCAAAGTGTTAAATCTCTGCTAAAACTATAAAACAAGCAGCAGATGTTTCAGATTAAACCCCAGCTTGAGATGACTCAGCAGATGGGGTTTAATAGAGCATTTAACTGCAGCCAAAGTTAGCAGCAGAGAAGCCAGCAGAGCCTCCAGATAATAATTCAGCATCCATGATCATATAGAGCCCTCAGTCTGCTTTAAAGTGCTTGTTGGATCGTCTAAAAACCCACTCTCCAACAGCTGCATCTTACACAGACTCAGATATTTTGGACGGCATTCAAGGAAGCAGTGAGATGCTGCCAGGAGGAATATATGACGGCAGGATTTTCACACCACACATTCTGCAGGCCTTTAGACGTTGCATCAACAAGTTAGTTTGAAGCAGACTGAGCTTTGAAACCATTTCACACTGGCAAGTTGGTCTGAATCTGGAAATGGAGCGCCAGAAAAACTATAGTATTTACAATTTTCCCAATCCAATACATGGTCAACCTGGGAGTCTCAGCCAGGAAACCTATTGTCCAAATTTGAGATTAAAAAACAGAAGTTTGATGACGTACTGCTAACAGAACTAAAGGCAGAGCACTGAGTTTAGGGTGATACTAATGTATGGCTGGTCAACGCTAGTTGCTCATCATTTAGCTGCCTTTTTAAAAAGAAAGAAAAATATTTTAAATGCAAATGCTCAATTTAACCCCAAATGAAATATTCATTGAGATGCATATACACGATAAATGTGTTTCTGTTCCTTCCCAAAAGCAACACAAAAAGGCTAACATTAGCTAAATTAAGAGTTACAGTTTGTGATATCTCTCTTTAAAAAGTCAACATCTGTGTCAATAAAAATAAACAAATATATGACAAAATATCCGTTAATTACTTTTTTCCACAACAAAAACAAAGTGAAAACACCAATTTAAAAGTGACCATTAAAAACAACACATAAAATCTAAATTACAACGTGGAAGACTGACAAATTGACGAATAAATTAATAACAGTTTGATGTATATTCTGTCCAAATTATACTTTCTTAATATGGACGGCTGCTGGATGCAAATTACTTAAATGTTCTGCATATTATGCTTAGAAGGTACACCAAACTCTGAATTTTCCCCATCATACAAAACAGAAATGCAAAGAAAAAGTCCATTATCTATCTGAGATGGACAATGGAACTCAGATTCAGACTCAAACTTCCCCAGTGTGAAACGTCCTGAAACTTCTCATAGTGTAAACGAAGCCACAAACATTCAGACGGCTGTGATTGAAAAACAGCAAGTTTTTTCACAGCACAGGTGTGACAGCGCGCTGTCGTCTCCCTTTAAACAGGAAGTCCAGCTGCTTCCTGCTGGACTGGTCGGTCCGTCTTCATTCATATGGTTGGTGGTTTTTTGGTTGGACTTACATTGCACTACTGTACATCTCCCTCTCATCCATGCACCGCCCACACTGGTGGTGTTGCTGATTGTTTGACTTTGCTACGTTTTTTAAAAATAAATCTTTAATTTAGTCTTGCACTGTTTCCTCGTCTTTGAATCAGAAGAGTTACATCACAAGTGAAACAGTCTTCAACAACAAAGGAAGCTATGTAAAGCTGCAGAGTTTTCGCTTTTCAATAACTTTTTCAGCTAGTGGATCTAAAAAAAGTTGTCCCTTAAAACATTAAACTTCTGTTTTGTGAGAGAAACCACTGAAAACTGCAGACTGTTGAATCATCATGAAGGAGTTTAAACACAGGCTGAGAACCTCACACAGGCTCCTCCCACTCATTGTTTCCAGTTCCATATATGGTCGAGACAGGAAGCATCATTGGCTTACATTCCAAAAATGTAGACGTTAAAAAACACTTAAAGACTTTGTCCCATTTCCACTTAAAGTCTGTCCGGACCGAGACATCCTCTGGATCAGAACGGTTTGTTTCATTCAGAATAAATGGGTGGATTATAAATGATATCAAATAGAAAAGAAAGTCTTTGTTGGACAGAGAAAGCAACAACATGGCCCTTTTGTGCCTTTTCTTCTTAAGGGCAAAGTGCTTTAATACAAAATAAAAAAAGAGGTTATCCCTGTATAATATCTATAAAATCAAATCAAATATATAAAAAGTCTGTGGTTGTTTCCCCGCTTAGAGCACAACTTGTGTGGTCCATCTTCGCAGTCCCAGACAGCAACATAAGGTCTGTTTAAGCAGTGGAAGGTCCCGTAAATCTGTATTTATGTTCATGTTAAGCTGGATTTCAATTAAACCAGCGAGGAGGCAGAGGGAGGAGATCTAAGCTGCATACTTCAAGTGAAGTGGCAGGTTTAGCTCCTCCATCCTGAAAGGCTCCATCCACAGGTAATCCAGGTATTCAACAATGTCAATACCCAACTGCGGCTTCACTCCGGCATTAATGGGTTTCTTACTCAAGGCAGACGTGGTGATTGATGTGCAAGAAGTACAGGTCTGACTCCTGTCCGAATCCCAACAGACACATCTGGCAGGCACATAAGGTCCAGAGTTGACTCCGATTTTAGCACAGCTGGGACTGCAAAGACACTTTCAACTAGACTCCGCTGGATACCAGACGAGATGTAGCTGGTTCTCTGTCAATTGAGCTAAGAATGATCTGCTGAGTGAGCAGAGGATCCTTCAGTCAGCAGGTCTGTCTGTGGGTCAGTCAGCACTAGAGCTGCAACAATAGGTCAGTTAAAAATAATAGCTACCTTTTTAGATAATCAATTAATCCTCTCTTTAGTTATCTTTAATGCCAAATATTAATTAATTAAGAGTTTTATATTTAATATTAAACAGAACATCTTTGGGTTTGTACTGATAAGACAGGTAAAGAGATCACCATGGACAGAATTTCACTATAAATATTGGCACTTTGTGAACCAATCAATCAAGACAATGAACTCCAGTTTTATGTTGGTCAGTCCATCAGTCGGCACGTCTTTCAGTCTTTATTCATGTCAGTCCATCAGGCTGTGGTCTGGTGGGAAGTGGGTCTGGGGGTCAGTGGGTCTGGGGGTCAGGGGTCACAGGTGCAGACTGATCTTGCCCTCTTTGACCAGCTGTTGGATGATCTCTGTCTCGAAGTCGGCGCTGTGGACGCCGGTCTTTCTGAAGGCTCCAGCGTTGCGGTTCTCTTCCCAGTAATGGTGCCAGTTCCCCTGCTTGTCGGCGCCGTAACCGAACACGGACACCTGAACGAAGACAGGAAGTGATGTCATGACATCATGATATATATGACATATAGTAGTAACTTTATTGTAAATGTCATGGTATAGTATGCAATAAAAAGTTATGAATGGTATGGCATTACATTGTCATCAAAATGTCATAGTATAGTTTGTCAAAAGTCAAAGGTGACATAAAAAAAGTTATATTATAAAATGTCATATAAAGTAATAGTATACTGTTAATAAGAAATCATAAAAAAACTAAAAGTAAAGTATGACGATAAATTAATTGCAAAAAGGCATAGTAAAGCATAATTATAGTATATGTCATTAAAAGTAATAAAAACGTAATAGAAAAAAATCAAGTCATAAAAAAGTCATATACTATACTGAGTCATAAAAGTATAGTCAAAATACCATTTGAAATATCATAGTATGTCATAAAAAGTCACAGAATAGTACGTCACACTAAGTAATAGTATAGTATGCAATTAAAAAGTGATAGTATAGTATGTCATAAAAATTAATTAATAAAGTCTTATGTACTACATAACAAATATTGGAAAAAAGTGATATAGTGTAAAATGTCATAAAAAGTAATAGAATAGTATATCAAAAAAGGCATAATATAGTATGCAATTTCAAGGTTATATTATAGTTTGCCATGAACTTGAGGAAAGTGGTCATCTTAGGGCAGGGCATATTGAGGTTCTTTATCTTTTAAATGCTATAACACAGTTGTGTGGATCATATCCCCCTGAAGCCCTCGCCCCTCCTACCTGGTCGCAGGTGTGCAGAGCGAAGATGAGGGCCAGCATGCCAGTGGACGGGTAGCGCCCGTGACCCTCGGTCCACCGCTCGTGAGCGTACTTGAAGAACACCGGGTTCACCACCAGAACCTGCACCCAGTGTTACCATTATGATACATATGAGAGTGTTCACAGGCTTTCTGGTGTTTATCTCATATGTTCTTAAACTTGCAGTATCATCTGTGTGATTATACAGATAATAGGGTGTTCTGGGTGACATTTTGGAAACGCCCACATGTATGAACATATTTTTCAGTTACTGAAACCAGAAGTGAAAATTCTAATAAAAGCGTGACACTTAAAAGCAGAAGTCAAAACTTCTTCTTAAGGGCGGAGGAAGTAGTAAAAACAACAACAGAGTGTAATCAGAGGGCATGATGGAACATTTATTTTACCTTGTCTTTATCAGCCTCCACTCGTTCTTTAACCCTCATGTAGGTCCTGGACACACAGCACACAAATAAATACCGGTCAGAGTTTATGTCAGGACTGTATTTTAGAAAATACAGTACCATATAAAAGATATGGAACATTGTACAACAATGCTAAACAATAAAAGTTAGCCCTCATTTTGATGCTTATGTATTCTCAAATGTATAAACACAAAACTAAGAACTAAAAAGTCAAACTGTATGGTAATTTATCTTCTGTTATTATAATTGTATATTATTGAAGTTTACTTACTAATTGGATCTTTTTTAACCATTATTAAACATTGTTTCTACAATGTTTGTATATTAGGGTTTTTTCAATTAAGATCAAGATTAGATATTTGTAGGGGTGTCCGGAATACCATTTTTGTGCGTAGTAATCAGCAGCGAACCGCTTCGACACGTGTATTTCGGTTTATTCACGGCATTCTTTTTGTTATTCTACAGTATTGTTGTTTTATAGTTATTTGTTCATGTAACCCAATTTATGTTCTTTGAAATTGAAAAGGATATTGCATTGTGTTTGTTACTTTCGTTGCAGTTGTATATGTCTTAAGTGTAATTTGGCTTGGCTTTATTTTGAAGGCGAGTTTACGCTGTTGACAGGAAGTAGTTGTTGCTATGGAAACAAGAAAAGCTTCACAGCGGG
>NW_011368646.1:3091-28724 GCF_000735185.1 Notothenia coriiceps | reverse complement strand
CCCTCTCTTCCCTCGACGGAACGATTCACACAACATGCGACCGCCCGCTGCAGTGTCACTCCTTCGTCTCTCTTCCCTGCTTGGGTTCTCCTCCGGCAGGCCCCCCCTCTCCCGACAATCACTTCACGGCGTATACCTCGCCGCCCCCGGCAAGTCCCGGAGCTTGGTGAGTCTGCGGCTTCAGCCTAGCCAAGCGCTGGGACTCCCAGCCAGCTTCTACCTGTAAGCCTTCCGCAGTCTGACACGAACTCTCGTGCTCAGACCACTCGCCCGACCACTCTCATCCCTCCACTCCGCTCCCATCGTTTGTTTTGCCTGTCCGCATAAGTCTACTCTCTCTATCCGCTGTCCGCGCGGGGGCCTACCTGCTCATCACACGCTACTCCCACAAACTACCAATCTGGCGGCTTCACAAAATCTTTTCAGAGTTTTACGGCGGCGTCGGTCTGCCATTCGCCCCTCAGTCCACCATCAGAACTGCGGGATCCAGTACCCCACCCTCCTCTACGCAGGCATCTAAACATGGGGGCGGTAAAAAGTTCCCCGGCATAAATACCTCTTTCTTGTGTGAACGGCAAGTCATACCAGGGCGTACTCCACGGAGACTATAACGGTCGGACAAAGTACGGGGAAAGTCTCGCCTCCGTCAACCTGCCGCTTAAACAGTCTCTCCAAGCCTCAAGAAACGTAAAGTTGATTCAGAAAAACGCACTCTCCGAATCGAAATCCGGACTTACAATACTCTATTCTACTTTGCAACCGCAACTAAGTATATTAAACCCGCCTCTGTTTATTGTTGTGCAGACGAGATCGTCATCCATCCGTGATGAAAAATCACCACACGTCACATGCGACACCTACTACAACTCGCATAATCACGGCTCGTTCTCTTCTGCCGTTTTCCCGCTGGGCTCCGATGACCCGGACGAGGAACCAGTACACGGGACCTGCTAGCATCATTCTGAACGGACGCCTCAATGTGCGCTTTAGTCCGACTTGCATGGAACAAGAGAGAGCTACCGATAGCATACCTGCCGACGCTCACCGGACAGCCCCACCACGCAGCGCACGCCCACGAGGCCTGTACTCGTCTCCTCATCGGGTCCGGATCCCCGGAGACCACATCAGTGCCGAAACCTCCGCCAGACCCGCCACCTCTCCTCTCACCGGCTCTCTTGCACGCGACGCCTCTCGCCTCGCGCGGCACAGCACGCCTGTGCACTGGCCCGCTCTCTGCGCCTTCCTGTTCCATCCTTACCTCCTCAACCTCTCTGTCATTCGACGCGCTCTCTCATCCCTCATCTGCCTGACACACCTGCTACCCTCGAGTGTCTCTCGCTCAGAGTCGAGGACGTCCACGCGATCCCAACCCACGCCTGTGCGCACTCTCTTCCTGCCTCCTTACGCCCACTCGCGAGAGCGGCCCCTTCTTTCCTCTTCCCATCGAACGGCATCGTCTTTCCTCTTTTTTACGCGCTCGACTCCACCACTTCTCTCTCGGCCAACACGCGCACGTGCTCCCTGCTTCACACCCCCCCACTTCCCCCTCCCTTTCCCCCTCCCCCCCCCGTGACGCTGATTCATCACGGAATCCAATCTCGTGCCGCTCCTCTCGCTGTCTATCCCTCAACGCACTGAGAGCTGCTGCTGCCCCCTCTTTTTGTCACTCCGGGCAAAGTACTCGAACCTTCGCCTCTCCTCACCTCTTCTTCACGCCAGCCGCAGTATCGTACTTCCCCGTTCCGCCTCCCTCTCCCGTCCCTCATCCCTCCCCCGGAGAAATTCATTCCCCTCGTTCACCTCTCGCTATACGCCTTCCCCCCAGGGCACGCGCCGCACTCGCGCAATTCCACCGCCATCGTCGCCCAATCAGCCATGGGTTGCTTATTGACCCCGCCAGCCCGCGTGTGTCTGTGCCTTCTACGTAGCCCGCCGGCGCGAACCCCCAGGCGGGGCGCACCTCACTACCATCATGCTTCACCCTCTTACACCAATCACGCGACCTAGCTCTCTTTAGCACGGCCCGTCGACACCGCATAACCCCCCGAAATCAGACACTGCACACGCTTTCACTACTGTCACACCCAGCTCCTATGAGTATGGGCGAAGCCTCTAAGGCTGCGCTGCGGCCCCCACTGGCTCCACGAATCAGCTGAAGAAAAGTTATGTTGTGATGCCCCGGCAGCGCCCCGGATTGTCGGGCCGCTCCTTCCCCTATTTATACCCACCAGGAAGGGAGCCGAGGTGGGCCGCCCGCCCACCCTTCCGCGCGCGCGGGCGTCGGACTCACAGTGGTTTTTTTTTTTGCTTTTCTTGTTTGTACGCCGCACACTCTCGTACCGCACAACCGGTCCGCCCAAAGCCGCGAGGTACGTACCCCGACACCCGTGAATTCTGTGAACCGTTGGCACCCTAATTAGTCATCTACACTACTGTCAAGCAACCGAGTCTATCTCTGCTAGCTCCCCCGATCTCTTCGACAACCACGTACTCCTCGTGTCGGCCCACAGACGCCACCCCAGTCGACTTTTGCCTATTGGCCCCACTCTGCCTAATGACAGTTGAATAGCCCTACCTTGCCATTACCCCGTGCTCACACACCTCTCTGCTCTCTAACCCCGATGCGCCACCCTGATATCACCCTCGATCATAGCTAACCAACTCTTCTTAGTACTCCCCCAATAACACCTCAGCCTTGTATTCACAGTAGAATTCATCAATCGTACCATGACTGTTAAAGCTGAAAGAAACTCCAAGCACACTCACTCCCTGGGCTCTCTCGCTTCGCACTCCCATCTTCCAAATATGCCCCGACAACAGCTCAATCGCGAGCCCCAAAACTTGTCTCAACCGTAAAAGTACTTAATCCTCGACGAACTAAAAACTGCATACACAATAACTTAATAATCCTCCGATATTAGAATACTAGTACCATCCTTTACACTACAAGAAATCCTTGCCACTCTGCGAAAAACCCACACACAACGAACACAAACAACCACCCAACCCCCCCCACCAAAATCTACAATACACCACTCTTTGAACAACAATACTCAGTACTACCCTAACACATATGTACGCCCACCGCACCACCTCCCTGAAATTTCCCCGAAACTGACAACGTGCTTCGCCGTGTTCTTATCCCTACTCCGTCACCAGCCTTGTCATGTGGCAGAACATACGTTTAACATCGATGACCCAGACTCCGTGGCAACGGTTCGACATACGCAACTCACCCTCACTGATATCACTGTCAACATTGTTCACTATTCATCATCTCGCACAACAGAACACATGGGAATCGCATTGCAGCAACGTGTACAGAAGCTATGTGAACCACAACGCAAAGCGTTTGTTTTTACTCTGGCAACGCTCGCATTTACCGAATGTAAGAAACCAGCTTCACATTAGCTTGAACTTGAATTTTGCTCTTTCTGGTGAGTTTTAAAAGCAAAATAATCTATTTTTAAAGAGGAAAGCTTCAGACACCTTCTGTGGTTATTCTTTAAGGGCAACTACAGATTTCTTTGAAAAATAGATTACTCAAAAAACTGATCATACTCAAGAGGGGGGAAAAAGTTAGTCAAACGCCCGTCGCTATGCATTCATTCAACGAGCCCTTTATTGCTCCATTTCAGGGTTCATATTTTTATTTTGTGCTCTACTCTGTGAGCATGTTTGACATGCCGCTTTAATGTTCAATAAACGACTCTTTATTCTTCTCATACTGCTGTAGTGGCAGGCACCGTCTTTTGCACGCCTTTTGTCTGTCTGAAAAACCAGAGCCCAGTCTGCTCTGATTGGTTAGCTGCCTATCGACGGCTACAATGTGTTGAAAGTGCTATCAAATAGAAGTATCTAATGTTACGCATAGTGAGTCACTATGTTCGGAGTAAACAAAGGAGTCGCAAATGGACGCGTTTAAAAGGCAGGGGGGGAGTGTCCTCGGGGCAGAACCTTCTTCTTTGTTGTCTGATGTTTTTAAATCTTGTAAGGATATACTTTGTATCCTACATTGACAATCTTGATATGTTTAGCTTCACATGAACACAAAAGAAAAAATCCCACTTTTAATCAAACGTCAAACACAAATGTATGTACAATTCTAAATGATTCAATAAAACATTCGTCAGAATTTTCCGGCATGCTTGTCGGCAATATATCGAACCGCAACCAAGACTAAAAGAATAAGGTTAAATGTAATTTAAGCAACTGCATATGTTTTGCTATCAGCTTAGAACACTGAGATAGGGCAATACAAGCATACATACCATTTTTCAGGCATTAACTTATAGGTTCTATAATTTTCAAGTGACTAGACGTATGTTATCTACTTTAAAGTATTAGCTTATTCTTACATCTTTTTTGTCAATAATTACACAGACTGCTTTATTGTTACGGGAAAAATTCTCACTGGACTCATAACCTTTTTGCCTTTGACGTGTATGAGCCAAGCCCTGACTCTGTTATACCTCGCCTTAAGGAACGGGGCTGCTTATCCCCAGCCATAATGTTGTTGTTCCCACCTCTATGACCGGGCCAACTCTAGGTCACAGATGGTTTATTGTTGTGGGTAAAAAAACGCACTTTGGGAAAAAAAACACTTTTCCTTCTCGTGTTTGTGGACTCCAAGGTGTGAAATATTTTGAGGCATACAGGTTGTTTTCAGATGCAAGTAACTCAGCTGTCCCAAGACTGTCTAGGCTATCTCTCAAAATTATGTTGATTACTCTCTGCGACCAGTTAAGACAGGTTAACGAGAGAGAGGCGGGCTCCAGAATTGACGTGGCAACTCTCCGTGCAGTCAGATGCGTGACTGGCTGTGACTTGTGATGGGAATCCTCCGGCCGGAACTCCTAAAAAACGCATCAGTGTTTGACATCAAACCGCTCCTTGCTCATCCTCCGTGTCTGCCTTATCATGAGTCGTGACTCCAGCACTGCTTCTACAAGAAGTTTCCCCGCCCACTTATTAAAAAGCACGCGTGTTTTAGTACTGTCTTCAAACTTAAGCGGAATCCACCATCAGTCAACTTGTCTCCAGGAGGGAAGGAAAAATGTGTGATAACCTATCACAGCATGAGGCAACTTTGAGAAAGAAGCAACGCATTCAACAAGTCAACCCTAGCAGAAACTTGAAAATATAAAATCAAAAATCATATACAACCCAAAACCACAGAAGTATGAAATGTGATTACGCTGTAATTTATTATATGTTGTGTAATTTGTGGCGCACCACTAGCCTTTGGTTTAATCCCAGATGTTTCCAGTGATTGAATAGTTTTTAGGCCATCTTATCGATAACTGCTCCACAATCGGCCAAAGTTATATGTGTTGGGGCAAATCATCATGTTAACTTATTTCCTTGAAAAAGGTTCGTTAATTTTAGAGATACCCTCATTGCTACGAAATACACACACCCCGCGCAGTAATAGAGTTTTTAAAAACCCGTACACCCAAAACAAAAATCTCCATCTTTTGTTTCCCTTCCCTCGTCTTTTCGTCCCCATCCCCGTCCTCCCCTTTGGTGGGCGGGGCCTTCTGCATCATTATGCCCTGTGCACGCAGCTCACAAAGAGAAGAAGAAAACACCATCCGGGACGGCTTCTCCTTAATTGTGAGTGCGCTCCTCGGTTGGTGCCGTTAAACCGCTTGGCTTTTTCGCCGTGTCAGTGTGTGTCACTAAACCATGGCTAAAACCGTGGTCTTGTTGGGTGTGTGTGTGTGTGTGTGTGTTGTGCTGTGTGTTGTGATGTGTGTTGTGTGTGTGTGTGTGTGTGTGTGTGTGTGTGTGTGTGTGTGTGTGTGTGTGTGTGTGTGTGTGTGTGTGTGTGTGTGTGTGTGTGTGTGTGTGTGTGGGTGGCATTGTGCCTGGTGTGTAACTTCTTCTGGAAAGTTTTCAGCAAACTTCATGCAGATTCAGCCGCTGTAGCTGCAGGCTGCTTCACTCGTGTTTGATGCATTCTGTGCGTGTGAAAGACAACGAGTGTGTGTCCGATAAGAAAAGAGAGAGTCAGGGAGGAGGAGGGGAGGTCAAGGGGGGACAAACTGTCTTCAGACTTTCTGTCTCTTAACAACTTCCTTTGATACTCTTGTCATGCTCGCATAGTGTTCATACAGTGGGGCTGTGGTGACCTTTTAGTAATGTCGTTAGCTGGTAGCTTCTCTCATTGTAGGCCGACTTAATTATAGCGTGTTTTACAGTTAACCGTTATAACCCGGGTTACAGTTAGTGTCGCGTACACATCCTGTTCTAACTTTTAAATTACTACTCCACTCTTGTGATTCTTAAGTTGGTGTGTACGTTTTGTCGATCGATAGATTTGGTCATATTGAAAATATGTAATGACAGAACAATAATATTCAACTTCTTGACAATCGATTATTCGTTAAGTAATGTAAAGCAAACTTTTAAGGAACATCTTTGTTCAGCACTGAACTATGGAGATAAAACATTAAACTGAATATATATATATATTTTTTTATTTGGTTTGCGTTTCATTTAATTATAGCACCATGAATATGTATTGGACACAAATGATTGATTTGTCAGTTGTTCCAATATCTGTACTATACTGTACTGTTCTGTACTAATACCTAACTGTATTTTGTACAATTCCGTAGATGGTAGCATAGGCCTACAGTAATTTTTGTAAATCTCGTAAAATTAACTTGTAATGCTAACAATTGCAGCCTCTAAAACATGGATATTTCCTGTTTTATGTAATTTATGTGTATTATTTCATGTTGAACTGAAATGGATATTTTAACTAGCCTATTATGACATTCTAAAGAACAATGTATTAGTTTGTCTGTTTTTCTTCATGGTGAACTATATCTGATATATTTGTGTAGTATTTATCTTGTACAATTCTTCTGCTGGTAGCATACAGTTATTTTTTTGTGCGTCTACTTTATTGTATAGCCTATCCCTCTAAATATCTGTTTTGCTTTTATCATATTGGAATGTAGTGTAACCTCCACCTTACCATATACATTCCTACAATATATTGTATAGTATTTAGTTATGACTTAATACCAGACAGTGTCATCTCATAACATTACTGTACTATTTGTTGTTTCCACGATAAACCATTTCTATCATATATTTTTTTTAAATGTGTGAAAGGTAATTGGCCTGTTTCAATGTTAATGTCCTACAATTTAAACTCTGATAATATTATTACAACAGTTTATCTATAGTATTTCTGAACTGAGTCTGCAGTTCACATTTTAGTATGTTTTTAAACAAAACTGTACTCATCTCTGTTATTATCTCTTAAGTTGAACCCGTAATATTCCACTAGTAGACTGCAGTTATTCATTGAGGTTAAGTGAACAATTATTTTCTCTAACCGTTTCCTGCTATTACTTCATGTGTTGTGTTGGACTCTACTGTATTATTACATCTCATGATATCCGTGTTTTACCTATTCTAGTTTATCGTGTGGCTGATGTGCCACCCTCATTTCCCTGTACAGAGATTAACAAGGTTTTTAATGATCTTACATTATCCCTATTACTACATTATTCTTCTTGCAGCCTGTAGTCAGTAAAACATCCCCAGAGATACTTTCTGTGTGTTGTGCTGATTGTATTGCACACATCAGTATTTTACCTCACTTTTTCCTACGGAAACACTTAAGATAAGAACCAACTATTGATCGTCTGGAAGTAATTCAGCATTAGAGCTGCACAAAAAACAGAGCAGTTTTACTAAATACCTTTTATAGAGATTTGTAGAATATATATTTCATTTCAGAACTTTATTTAACCAGGTCAATCCCATTGAGATCATCAATCTCTTTTTCAAGGGAGACCTGCATTCTGTGTATTCTGCACAACTACTCTATTGTCAGAACAGTGGTACTCTTACAATACCAGTTTATGTTTTATAAGTCCAATATGATCTTAATCTAATAAGTGTTTAGTCTATAACATTTCAGAAAATAATAACAAATAATGCATCCACACCTGTTTCTCTTTTTTTGGCCCAAAACTTAAGGATATTAAGTTTATTATGATATAAAAAAGAGAAAAGCAGGACATCTCCTTATCTGCAATTTCTGTATATACTCACTTTATCAAAAGTCAGTTTTACAGTTCATTATTTATAGAATTAGAAGGTGATTATTTTCTAGTGTTGTAGCTCTAAAATGCTTGAACATATACCTTGTTATGTATATACTCACTTTACTGTATTCTACAATAATCATATTCGCATAGTATTTCTATAATATTCAGATTTATTTAATGTTTTTTATTTATTTAATCCCTGTAGTCTGTAAGTATTAATGTTCTTAAACTTTTTGTATAGAATTACCTTAGATCAAAAAGAGTAGCATTTGTCTCATAATACTCCTACTACTATACTATAATATAGTTTCTGGAACATTGTGTCCTTTTCCCCCTAGTACTTCACTGTATTCTCCCATTGTAATCCTGTAATATATCTGTAGTTTCTCATGGATCTCGACCTTGTTGATCCTATTTTCTTCTTTTGTAGTGCTCTTACAGATTTATTTCCTGTATTATTTCTTCCAAATAATGCATATACATAATTGAATTAATTTAGTATCTTATGCTTCTATCTAACTGTTGCTTCTAATATACACATAAAATGACATTTTATTTTTGAAAGTCCTGTAATATTCATGAGGAAGTTTTAAGTGTTGATTTTCTTCAATGATGAATTCAGTCTTATATGATGTGTGACTCTTTATGATATTTAGCTTGATTTGACGACTGAAACCAGATACATAACATAATTATAGAGAGACATGCTGGGAGGCAAACCTTCTGCTCTGTATTTGGAGAGGTGTAATTATAGAGGCCTGATTCTAAATCTGACCTGCAGATTGTCACAGACTTGAGCACGTTTTGTTTCTAAAGCTCACAATCCCAGATGACTTACCATATGACTGGTTTAAAGGGAATGGAAAAGTCCATCATAAAAATGTTTTTTAAGAGGAAAAAAGTAAGGGCAGCAGAGGAGGAGTCCTAAGGCGGGGAAATAGGTGACGTCTTTACAGAATAGACAGCTAGACCACACAAATAATTATTACATGAAAGGTACAATAAAGTATTACAAATATATGTAATATATTACAGTGTCTCAGACAGAGCGTTGAGTCTGTCTGAGAGTCAGGATTGTACCGGGAAGTGAGTGTGTTTCTCAGCAGCATATGAGCTCACTATTTAAGGTGTGTGTGTGTGTGTGTGTGTGTGTGTGTGTGTGTGTGTGTGTGTGTGTGTGTGTGTGTGTGTGTGTGTGTGTGTGTGTGTGTGTGTGTTCCTCCTGTTTAAATAGGATTTTCCATCCTGCTTCTAGTCAGTGACACTTGACACAAAAATAACATTGTCCTGTACCGTTTCCGCCATCTTTGTGGAAACTGAAACACACATGCAGAGTATTCAGTCTCAAGTCTAAAAAGAAGCGGAGGACGGTGGATTTTAATTTTATGTCTTCCAAATGTAGAGTTCATTGTTGGATAGGGTTGAGCAGTCGCCATAAGATAAATCTGAGTTTTCTTTACACCAATCCATCTCTCCCTTATAACATATAAGTGATTGTGCCTTAGCTCTTGTCCCTGTGTATGCTATACAGATTGTACTGCCCCTTGAGAAATATACTTAATACATTCCAAAAAACTTTGCATAAACAGTATTTTCAGTTTTTTATTTAAGATATGCAAATAGTATGTTGGTTTTGCTGGTGATATTTTGGGGTTTGGCTTCATTGCATATTTTAACATTTCAAATATCCTTTAACCATAAAACATAACTTACATCACTCAATATCACCCCAATAAAATACAAAATAATAGAACTTCACATATAGAACATCATAATTGTCATTAAGGAGGTCAACTGCAGGTCGTTGTATTAGATCCTAATTATTTGGCTGATAGCCTGTTGATGAAGGGGGCTTCTTTTATTCGATTATTCCTCTCTGCCTACTTTATCCCTAAACACATTTTGAAAAAATTTAATGACGATTTACTATTATACGAAGTAATAGTAATGTAAATGATCTTATATGGTGAAAGCATATTAAAAACGCTTCAATAATGCAATAAAACCAAACGACACCCTAAACTGCCACCACCTGACAGCTTACAATTGACATATCTCAAACTAAATTGTTGGACCAGCTGAATACACTTCAGAACATTTTTAGATGTAATCATTACATCCGGTACAAAATTCTATTGAAATTGGAATATTGACTATATCTCAGTCTACAAATCATATTCTACAGACTTATTGTACAAATCCGCTTAAAGGAGCCCTATCATCCTCATTTTCAGGTTCATATTAGTATTCAGTGTCTCTACTGTGACATGTCTCAATGCTTTAATGTTCAAAAAGCTCTTTCTTGTTCTCTTACTGCCTGTGCTGCAGCACCTCTTTTCACCATCTGTCTGAAACCAGAGCCCAGTCTGCTCTGATTGGTTAGCTGGCCGGCTCTGTTGTGATTGGTCTACAGCAGGGGTCTGCAACCCCTGGCACCGTAACCAGTGGCACACTAGGAATAAGTGTGCAAAATATTTACATCGGATCCTGAACGAGACCGCCGCCAGAGCGCGTCTCCCCGTTACCTGCAGAAGGAAGCCATGCACGCAACGCAGCCCAGCTCTCTTTAACTCCAGTCGACTTGCTGCTACTTTTCCTCCAATTATTTAAATTTGTTCAAACCACATCATGTAAGTTGCGCTGACAGGTGAAAGAGGTCCACACACTGCTTCCCCGCAGCAAGGCTCCTCCTGTTGACAGTTCACGAGCATCGAGCTCCCTGATAACTTTCATATATTTGTGAATGATAATGAGAATAATGATGCAAAAATTACGAATGCCTTCAATATTGTGAATCAAAGCGCAGTTAAAATATCAGTCAAAAAAAACAATTAACTTTTTCCAAATTGTTGAGCTCTTCTTCCTCAATTCAGTTTCTAACTACTTTTATCTTTCTAGCTGTTAAGTTTGACTGTCCTGTTTCTGCTTCACGACTGGTCAAACGTGTTTAACCTATCTCTGTTTGTGTTTAACACATCGGCATCAGGGCGTGTATCTATCAAGTGTGTCGGTATGTCCAGACACCCAAGAAGAGATTTATGTTCGTCATGAATCTTCAGTGACTTTTAGCTGAAGCATTAGCATTATTACATTATTACATATATATACATTATTGCTCTTTTTCTTGAATTGTTGTTCAGCTGCACATTTTCTGACAGCTGTGACTTCCTGTCACGGAGGTGATCTCTGGGCTCATAGAACTCGGCCTCCGTTACGGGTTGTTTAGTTTTGTTGTTGTTGAAAAGTGTTCCCCTTCCCCCATGTCTGTCGTTGATTGTGTGCACCTGGTGCCCTGTGTTGTCTCCTCCACCCTCACCTGTGTCCTGTTGGGTTGATTGGGTTGGGCATTTAGGCTCTGGGGTTTTGCTGTTAACCAGGGGAGTGTGTGTGAGATCCTTGTGGCTGCAGGATGTGTTCAGGGCGAACAGCAGGATTGAGGCTGTGAACTATGTGCACATGATTTTAATAAATGCCCACACCGGGTTATAATTTCACATTCTGCCTCTGCCTCCTTGCTTGGTCGGGCCGCTCAATTGTCAGCTTCGCACTTCCCCTGAAGACTTTGAGTTGATTTTTATCGGGACTTGGAAACTTTTCTGTAATTACTTCCTTCATGGCTTATGGCGGAAATGTTTAGTACACTCTTAATAACAGATACTGTGTAGATAAAGGTGCTTCATGTTTGCGTTGGTGCTTCAGGACACTTAAGTGTTTGCTTTTGTTCCAACACATTGAATTAAATGAAATGTTGATGTTAAACCACTTGCTCTGTAAAGCTGGGTATAATTGAATACTGATCTAATTAGTAGTTCTGTAATAATTCAGGAGTTTTAGTTTGAACACCAAAACAATAATTATTTCAATCCCTTACTTTTATATCAAGGAAAAGAAGCTAAAGTTTTCAAATGTTAAATGTTGTTTAAACACAAGCAGCTGTACGAACACTTCCAACTAAATGAAGTACAGTCTAACGCTGTATGATGTTTTTTTATCAGGATGTATCTGGTCGAATAATAAATCAACAGGATTATGAATCTGACCAGAAATCTGATGTTAACATTCAGTATTTGTATAGTATAGATACTCAATTTGGTTGTTAAAGTGCTCAGGTTTCATACACAGTTTAGTCCCCCGATGTTACATGACAAAAAGGAATTTGAAAAGTCAAGATAAACTAAACTGAACCATTACAATACACACATCTAAATAAACCAAATATAGGACCGTCAGATACCACCTTCATAGTTTAATAAAGAAGATCAAATCAAAGTTAATCTTCATCACTGTGGCAGTCTGTTTGGGACTGACACCATTCTTCTTCTGTGGTGTCATTGTTTACCAACTCTTTGCTGTACTCCGATCAGTGGAGCAGCTGGCTTCCATTCTGGTGTTGACATTATGGTCAGAGAGGGAGAGGGAGACAGGAAGTTGTGCTTTCTCTTGAGTTCCTCCCCCCCTGCCTGAAACGCATTGTACGTGGTAAGGAGAAGGACATATTTAATTCGAATGACTAATCACAACAGAGCCGGCCAGCTAACCAATCAGAGCAGACTGGGCTCTGGTTTCGGACAGAGGGTGAAAAGAGGTGCTGCAGCACAGGCAGTATGAGAACAATAAAGAGCTTTTTGAACATTAAAGCTTGTAGACATGTCGGAGCAGAGTCATAAAATACAAATAGGATCCTGAAAATGAGCATGATAGGGCCCCTTTAACAAGACTCTCACTGTACTCATCAAATAACTCCTAAGCAAACATGTTTTGTTAAGGACTTCATCCCAATAATGAATATTTTACAGGTATTGATCCGTGTCCCTGCTTTCTTTGTGGACTTTGAAATCCAGCCCGGGCTTGCAGCAGGTCACTTTGTTCTGAGCTGCTTCTGTGTCAAAGCCCTTTGCTCCAGGACAAATTTACACAATGAACATGCACATGACTAACACGTATGCTAATGCAGCAGCTTAGGTTCCTGATAGGAACGTTTCCCTACCTTTCTCCTGGGAATGTTGCCCTTTCTCGTCTGGGGAGGATATAAATAACATTAACAAATATGCCCCTGAGACTGTTGTTGATCAGTATCTGTCCTGACTCGTCTCCTCTGCTCCTGTTTTCTAAAACCATTCGGCAGATGTAGAGCTGTGGAAGTAATTACATTTATAAAATGAGTAAATACAAATTGAAGATTTGTGTCTTTGTCTCTGTTATGAATAGTATTGTTGCTGTTCAGACAAATAATAACCCTCATTATTACCTGTTGTGAGGGTTGATTTCTTCTTAAGGTCTCTCAAGTGATTACTTGATTGTGTGTATATATACACCAGTCAGGCTGAATGTATTTAATTTCTCTTTTAAGTCTTGAACTTCTTGTTACTGAAGCCTTTGAATAAGCGTGGCTTTTACACTTAATTGTGTCCTACCTCGTTAGATTTATGTCTGGAAATCAATGTGGAGGTTTTGGTCCTGATACAAATATTTGAAATTGGCCTCACATTTATGCAACAAGCGGGTGCAGGTTTGAAAGGAGCTTGACAGTACAAAGTGTGTGTGTGTGTGTGTGTGTGTGTGTGTGTGTGTGTGTGTGTGTGTGTGTGTGTGTGTGTGTGTGTGTGTGTGTGTGTGTGTGTGTGTGTGTGTGTGTGTGTGTGTGGCAGATTACACACACACAATGAGAGTGAGAGCTGAAACAGGAGAGGCTGAACTGAATCCAGATCCGATTGGTATTCAGAGAGCGACTGTGTGTGGGGAGACATTCCTGCCTGAGGAAGATGTGTGGGAGGAAGAGGGGGGAAGAGGGGGAATCCATTCATCAGCAAACATTTAAAAGCTGGCCTATCTCTCTCCCTTTTGCCTGTGAGGTAGAAGTTGAGGCATTGTTAGAAGAAAAAAAAAACCTCAATCGTCATCATGACCACCATGTCCGGTTATAGTAGCTACCGACCTCATGTTGGGGCTTTTGGTGAAGTGAACTTGTGATTTCATCAGAGCTTTAGCAAAGAGATCGTTATAGATGATTAGTTTGTTATAAATAGTTTGTATGTTTCTTGTGTGTTATGGATGGTTTGCTATGTATAACTCATTTATTTTTGAATAGTTTATTAAGCAAAATACGTTTGTTATAAATGGATTGTTTGTTTTTTGTTTGTTATAAATAGTTTGATATGGATGATTAATTTTTTATAAATAGTTTGTATGTTTCTACCATTCAAACGTTGTTATGGATATTATTTTATGTATAAAAACAAGAAAAAAAGTGTATACAGTATATACAAATATAATGTTCTGCATCAAATAGTTTAAAATGTATTTTCTAATGTTGACTTTTATATTCTGAATCAACATTGAGTGCTGTGGAGCTTATCCAGTGTTAAATTCCTGTGTTGGCTGTGTTGGCTAACTCCAGAGCGTATTAAAGTCTTAAGTAAAAATGTTTGGGAAAAAAAAAGATTTAAAATGTTCCTACAATTTTGCATTTATCTACTAAATAGTGTGCTTTTATTTCAAAAACGTAATTTGCAGTCGGACACCTGTTTAAAAGAAAGGGTCCAGCAGCTTTCTAATGGAACCATCAATGATATTTATAAAATCCCAATAACAAAAAATATGCATTTTCTCTTTTTTTTTTGGGTGATCACATCATAAAATATCACGACAGACATTTGTAACTTTCTCTGAAAACCTTTAATAAAACATTTGAATGAAAAACCTGAAATCATTATTTACTTTGAGCAAATGTAAATTAGTTTCCTCTTAATACTCAGAATGAACACCACTGAGAGATAACTGTGCTATGTGCACTGCACATTTTACTCTCAGTTAATGTTGTCAGTGTCACTTGCAGCTACCTCATTACTTTTATATTTTCACTTTTATAATACTGTTAATTATTTCTTTATACCATGGATGTGTACTTATTTATTTATTTTGTATGTGCTTGCCTCTTCATTTATATCTGTTACTCTACTCCTCTACCATTTCTAACTGGACAAATATAGTATTTCTCTGTGTTATTTTGGATGATGCTGATTTCTCTGTGCTTTTCTGCCTTACCCAGGTGGGACCTTTGATCTCTCTCAACCAATCAGAGAGCAGCGAGGACCAGAGGACGGAGGGTTCAGACTTTTTGTGGAGATGAAGCTGAGGGAAGACACAACCGAATGGACTGACATGTCCAGATGACAGGGTCCAAATATGCTGATGTAGCAAAAGTTCTGACAGCTCACAACCAAACCCACCTTCCTCCCAACACCACCTACTCATCCTCCGTCCAGCCATGTTGTTGAGGAAGAAGCTGTGCGTTGCCTTGATGATCACTGCCCTCCTCTTCCTCATGCTCGCCAGTCAGGGCATTCCAAAGAGACACTTCCCATCTCTGCCACTAAGCCTGCAACTAATCAGCTGGACCACGCCCACCGGCAGGGAGACAGGTGAGGAGTTTGTCAAAAAGTAAATCCACAATATTTCGGTACAATTGGTTTTCAAATTGGTCTAAATGAGGCCTTTTTGTTTCCCAGAACACTGCCACAATGTATTGTATTGTGCTTCTGCAGGGTTGTACCCCTCCCTTAAATTGCAGATTTACACAAAAAAAAACGTAACGCGGAAATTGTTGAATGCAATGTCTGTAACATTGTAAGCATTTTCCAGCCTAAACTATGCTGCTTTGTTTTGGTGTCATTCACACGCTAATTTCTGTCTCCACCAGATGCTGTTTTTGTTGTGTTTCAGAAGGGTCCTATAAGTGGATTAAACACTTTCTGAGGAAAAACTGACCTTATGTTGTAAATGTTTTGAACTTCAACCGAAGTTGGACAAAAATTAAAACAGTTTTCATACCATTGTAAACTGTACAAAAATAGCATTTGTTGTACAAATAATATAATCAAAAGCTATAGTAGTAGCAGCAGCTTTAGTTGTGTTATCCTAATATTTACTCAAGTAAAATTATAAAAGTATTGCCGACAAATTATACTCAAAGTACAAAAAGTAAAAGTACCTATTGTGTAGAATAGCACATTTCAGAATCATATTTAATATTAACATTATAATATTATTAGCAGCATCTTAGTAGTAGCAGGAGTACAGCAGCAGATGGTAATGATGTTAGCAGATCTCCCATGATGCACTGTTCTCTGACTCTCTGTCTGTTTGTGTTTGCAGTAGTTGATCACACGGCGCCTCCTGCTGATCCGACCCCTGACCCTCCAAGGACCCCCCCAGCTCCCATCATCACCCAACCTAAAGCCAAGGAGAGGCCTTTTAAAATGTCCCAAAGTAACACAAGGTAAGACGCACAAGGTCACAGACTCTGCATCCCATGATTCCCTGTTTTGTCCCTGTCTGACTCCTCTGTGTCCTCCTCTGTCAGGTTGTGTGGTTGTACTGAGTCCTGTATTTCAGAGCTGGGGGGGTCGGACTGGTTCAGCCGACGCTACGACCCCAAACAGCAGCCCGTCCTCCGGGACACCGACAACAACCTGGAACCCCAGGCGCTCGCATGGTGGCTGGTGAGGGACAAAAGCAGTCAAATGCAATTGCTAATAATGAAAACATCTGAGAAAATGTGTACTTTACATTCTTTAAATGTTTTTAAAACTATTTTTTACATTTCATTAGGCTGCTTGTTTTATTTAAAAAAAAAAGAAAGTACAATAAGTGCAATAAAGCATGAAGAGATTTAGAACAGGAAGAATCGTGCAAGCACATTAGCTACGAATAAGCCAAACAATTCAAATGTTACACACAGAAATTAAGGATTTTAATGAAAGGTGCAGTCAAAACTTGAATGTTGGGTTCCTATCACCAATCACTTGAAGCATGGCATGATCACAACTCATCGTGTCTATTTGAAAAAAATGTATCTGCAGCATTCAACTCTATTTTTGTTCTAATTCTAAAACTCAATCTAACATTTGTAGCCACATTTCTAGTTTCTGTGTGCGTTTGTGCGTCTGACACAATTTGGTCACAAGTTCACAACTGATAGAAAAGTATATAGATAGTAGACCAGACAGGCGCCATAACTATCTGCAACAACAAGTTTCCCACGGTTTGTGCTTGTATGTTCAGCTGTGTTGCTCAAAGCTAATCAAAGAGCAGCCTATTACTATGATTACTATTTAAATCAGCCGATAATTAGTGGCCGAGCGCTTTGGGAACCATTTATGACATTTAATCTAAAGTGCATAGTTTTATACCACAAGCACCAAATAAATGAATGATAACTAAAATATTTATCTTGATGTTTTACACCAACAGTTAAGCTAATCCGATAAATATAACTGCATGTTAGAGCAATAACACACAGAATGATTGCAGGCTGTACACTGGAAGCATTGAATTGGGTTATATCAGCTGATCACAGATCACAGATCAAATATGTGTGATTAGAATGCCAAAGACCAATGTATAATGTCCTGCATGATGGTTTTACAGAGCTTATCAGTACATAGTCATTATTTTCAAAATATAAAACATTTAAAAAGTCTTGAATTGGCTTTTCTAGAAGACAGCCACAGTCTGAAGAGACAGATGAGTCTGTGTCCTGCATTTATAGATCGCGTCCTGCTGCAGAAACATTTAGTAGATTAAAGGGGGGCAGTGGGGGGGGGGGGTTCAGACTGCTAACATCATCAGTCTGATCCAGTGAAAATAGTGTGTGTGTGTGTGTGTGTGTGTGTGTGTGTGTGTGTGTGTGTGTGTGTGTGTGTGTGTGTGAATCAAATAACTATTCATATCTAACACTGCACTGTAACTTTTGGTATTGTATTTCTTTAATCTATTTTTGGTTAATTGTATTTCTATTTTCTTGGCTTTTTAAATGACTGTATTTCTTCTAAATTTTGTCTAGACGCTTTTAACTTCTAATGTAAAGCACTTCAATCTATATTCATCAACTTGCTTGCCTCACCTTAACATCATAAAACAAAAACATGAATGAAGAAAAAACGTTTTTAGAGATGTTGAGTGTATTTTGAGAAAAGCTATATATTAATAAAATATTGCAACATGCTGTATTTCTCCACAGAGTCTCCAGAGGGCCGGCAATGATCAGACGTTAGAGAAGGTGATGTCCGACATGTTTAAGGTCATCTCCCCGCCCACTGTGGACTTCAGGCCCCTCCCCTCCAGTTGCCGTCGTTGTGCGGTAGTCGGAAACTCCGGCAACCTGCGGGACTCAGGAAACGGAGACCTGATCAATTCCCACAACTCTGTAATCCGGTACGTCCTAATTTATCCTCTCTATCCTCTGCTCCTCATCCTCTGCCTCCTCATCCTCTCCACTGTCCTCCACATCTTCTTCTTCTTTCTCAACGTCCTTCATTAGTCTCATCCTCCTCTTTCATCTGTCTCCTCCAGCCTATTTATTTTCCTCCTGACTTGTCTCCTCAACAGGATGAACAAGGCAGTGACTCGAGGGTTTGAGAAAGACGTTGGGAATCGGACCACGCATCACTTCCTGTACCCGGAGAGCGCGGTGGACGTGGCGCGCGGCGTCAGCCTTGTCCTGCTGCCGTTCAAACTGCGAGACATGGAGTGGCTGACCAGCGCACTGTCCACCGGAGAAGTCAAAACGTACCAAATATGAATACAAATACACTCAAAATGTTCACATGTTTTCCTATCTAGTTACTAGTCATAGCACGATGTAAACTTTCAGACTTGCATGCAAATATCTAGGGCTGTATCCAAATATTTGTTCGTTGGAGCACTATTCGGGTTTCAATTTCGTTATTCGGATGTTCATCTTTTTTTTATTTTTCCTTTTTATTTTTTTATTTATTGAAATCTCAAATATCAACGNGGTCTGGTGTCTTTCAGCTTCTTCTTCACAATACCCCACATATTCTCTATGGGGTTCAGGTCAGGGGAATTTGCAGGCCAATCGAGGACAGTAATGCCATGGTCATGGCATTACTGTCCTCGATTGGCCTGCAAATTCCCCTGACCTGAACCCCATAGAGAATATGTGGGGTATTGTGAAGAAGAAGCTGAAAGACACCAGACCCAACAATGCTAATGAGCTAAAGGCCGCCATTGAAGCATCCTGGGCATCCATAACACCTCAGCAATGCCACAGGCTGATTGCCTCCATGCCACGCCGCATTGATGCAGTAATCCGTGCAAAAGGATTCCCAACCAAGTACTGAGTGCATTAATGGACATTTTCAAATGTTTGATTGTGTTTTGCTGTTATAAATCTTTTTTTTTTACTTGGTCTGAGGAACTATTCTAATTTTTTGAGATAGGATTTTTGAGTTTTCTTAAGCTGTATGCCATAATCAGCAATATTAAAATAATAAAAGGCTTGCAATATTTCAGTTGATTTGTAATGAATCCAGAATGTATGACATTTTTGTTTTTTTAATTGCATTACAGAAAATAAAGAACTTTATCACAATATTCTAATTTTCTGAGACAGTCCTGTAAATGGATCAGGACAAAAAGAGAGAAACATTTTTTCCTGAATCTCTTTACACAGAGGGGACACATGTTGATGTAAACATAATTGAAAAAGTAGATTTTGCATAATAGATGAACAAAAAGTTTTTCATATCTCTAATTACACTCTAACTTATATCTTTCTTATTCTATTGTATCTTGTTTTGGTTTCTAAATGAAAGTTTTAAAATGCATTTAAACATTTTAATTTTATAATTTGTTCCTTTTACAATAGGTTTTCATGCGTGTACATTATTTTTCTAAAGCACTTTGAATTGCCTTGTATAAATGTTCTGTATAAATAAACTTGCATCGACCTTACAGATATGAATATATATTTTAAAAAGTATATATGCAATACACCAATGACAATGCATACACTCTAGCAGGTAACTATAGCTTTAATAAATTGTTGTGTTTCCTTTTAGTCAAAGAGTGACATTATTAAAACAACTGGACATTTTAAAAAGGTTAAAACCTTAAAAAAAGAATGAACATTTAGTAGTTATGATCTGGTAATGATGTTGGTTAAAAGATGACAGTAGAAAATAATGACAATCTATGAAAATTAAATGGCAATGCCCATCTCTGCTCTGGAGACACCTGACACGGATATCCATATTTTCACCTGATTCTAAAGAAGAGAGATTATATTTTTTCTCTTCCATTATTATATATTTTCCTCTTTTTCCCTGAATGTGTCAGTCAGCAGTCTGATGACTTACTTGCTGCAGGATCCTGGCGTTCTGAGCGTACTTGCTTTGGTGTTCTCGGACCATTTTCTCAGAGGCCTCAGAGATGGCCTGGTTGGGGAAGCCGAGCAGCGGGTAGAGCTGAGAGGAGCCAGAGAGAGAGGTTTACACACTGACAATAAAACAAACAGCTAACAATAGCAACATTCTTTAATTAACACATGAACATTCCTGTAGCACAATCTAAAGGAAACATTTCCTTTTAGCTCTGCTACACCTGTCTGAAGAGAGATAACTGCACTTTTGTTTATGATGTACATGTTTCATAACGCTGCTCCTAGGGAAACCACAAAAAAGATGCTGGTAAATTAAAGTATTTCAAGTATTTATTGTAATAAAGTAAAGAAATAACAACGAATATATAGTGCATACGTCAGTAACATCAGAAATGTAGATGTTAATGTGTGAGCATAATGTAGTATAAGATGTATTGTGCAAAAACACGGTAAACTTAGAGAAGAAAAAAACACCGTACCATGTCTTTATACTTATATACTGAACAACATAATGAAGGAAGTCAGATATGGAGACAGAGTATCCTTCAGGATATTATGAAATATGCTGTAATGTGTGTAAATGTGTGTGAGTGTGTGTTGCGTACCAGGTACTGGTTGTTCTTAAACAGCTCCTTCCCGGTCACTGAACGAAGATCATCGGCCTCCAGACCAGAGTCCTGCTGCACCACGTGGTCCTCCACATTGTTAGTCCTGAACACAGATACACATATATAAACAAACATGTTTCCACACACAAAGACACGCACGCACACACACACGCACGCACGCAGGGAGCTATATGCTTTGTACACATGATGTTATCAGTTATTTGAACCGGATACAGAGTACAGTATGTATTAATTTAAATTCACATGGTGTAGGTTTGTCTTTACTCAGCCAGAGGTCACTAAAGAGACACACAACTGCCTACAAATTCTTTGAATTTCAAACTACAGGGAAGCTACCTTGGGTCAGAATGTATGGCATTAAACAATCTGTCTGTGCTGCTTTTCACCCACACTGGGTCAGATTCAAATTCATTAGCCATTGAAACATCTTTAAGGAAACAGGGAACCTCCTCAGGACCAATTAGACCCTCTTAACCCACTTGTCTTACTAGTAAAAAGTGTGGCTTTTTAATCTGTGTTCATCCATATGGCATACATTTAGAAGTTTGATCTCGGCTGCTGTAAAATGTTTATAATAGACTGTTAGACAAATCTCAGACACTCTGACTCTTGATAATGTGTCTGAAACGGCAAAAATCACGCATTCTTTAAAATCAGGGTTTCAACTTGAGCCATTGCTCCAAAAAGTACATTTAAATATTTTCCATCATAGTGAGGCATTTTCTCATGTTTACCTAATAAGGCAAATACATGCTCCTGTACTCGTTTTAAACTGATGATTTCAAATTGTTTTGCTAATTTCTAACATATCCCAAACTATGAAAATCAATGCATCCTCCTTATTATATCATGAGAGATGTTAAACAAAAGATTTAGCTCAGACAGTATCTAAAAAGGCAGTTTATTGACGCTAAATAGTTTGTCTTCTTAACCTCCTCCTTCCTCAAAGACCTCCTGAACATCCAACCACTAACTAACCCTAACTACTATACCCGATAAAACATCAACACTTTAGAAAATCTCCGAAAGAACTGCTCAACACTCTTTAAAACTATCAAAAACGTCCTAAAGGACTATGAAACATCATGAAGGACCTCTGGAACCAACAACAACCCTCTGAATCTTTATAAGAGCCCACAGAACTACATCAAAGACCACCAGAATATCTTCAATCTCAGGGAACCTCCTCAAGGACCGCCTAAACCAGGGGTCGGCAACCCGCGGCCCACGGGCCGCATGCGGCCCTTCAAGCCCTCTGCTCTGGCTCCCTTGAGCTTAGACAAAAATAAGAAGGAAATAAAATAAAAGTATTTGTAGGACTATTTATATTTTGTTGCATGGTTGAAAATGTTTCGTATCTTGTATTTTGAGGTGATACTGTGACACATAAATAAAAAACAAAACGGTTTTAATTAGGTCAACTAAAATATGCGTCACATCCTGCTACTGTCCCGCGCGAGCGCCTTTTCTCGGAGGCGCTCTCGCGGGGATCCCCGGCTCGATGAGCGAACTATGGATAAATCAAAGAAAAGTACCGGAGGAACACAGGATTTAATTCTGTGTGGACAGAGTTATATGCTTTCACAGCAAACGATGCTGGTTTACCGGTATGTTTGATATGGAGAGAGAAGTTGTCAACGGTGCTGCAGCCTTTACGTATCGAGGAACAACAAGGGAGAGGAAGACAGCTGACAATCTTCAGTCATAATTCAATGGGGTATGTAATTTATTTCAGAAAACACTTTTTGTTATATTCCATGGAATGCTCTTAACGTCCCGATAGCAATGAATATATTAAATGCTTTGACAATAAATACATACAAAAATTAATCTCTGGAAGCCGTAGCGCTGTAAAAAGCACGACCAATCATTTTAGCCGACCCGGCTAAAATAACTGGATGGCCTACCTGCCTGTCAGCCTTCCATCTGTGCACACATTTATCTCTTGGCCTCATTGTTGATGCACGTTTGTGTGTGTTGGAGGAGGGGCTCTGTAAGAAAGTCTGAAGGAAGAGGCATATTTTTTCCGGTTGTGTATTTTCAAATTCTAGCACACTCGAGCTGGTTTCTCCATTCTTACCTACCCTACCTTTAACTCTTTTTAGGGTGCAGCTATATGTTTTATTTATTTCAAAGTGGGCCCATTTTAATTTTTTTTTTTCCTTCAAATGTGCAGAGGACTCCCCAAGTGCTGTGTTTAATTTATTTTAAAGTAGGCTTGTGTATTATTTTTAATTCTCCTTATAGGAGTTCTTTGTTTCTTATTAGAGGTTAACAGTTTTATATAATGTAATAAATAGCCTAATAAATGCAAACAAACTGTAGTTTTAGTCTGATATAGCAATAAATACAACTTTATTAGCTATCAAGCTATGAAATATGTTTTGCGGCTCCAGACAAAAACTTTTGGGGAAAAAGGAGCAAAATGGCTCTTTTGGTCAAGAAGGTTGCAGACCCCTGGCCTAAACCCTTCACATCATCCTCAATGACCATTTGAACTTTCACCGTCACTCCTAGAAACCATGAAACATCATCAAGGACCCCTTGAAACTCTTTAAGGCAGCAGCAAAGCTCTTTAAGGACTGTTCTTCCAAGGACCCATATCAAAGTTGTATCAGTACTCACCACTCCACTTTAAGCTGGATGTAGGTCAGCAGTTGTCGTTTTCCTTCACAGGTTTCACACTCCTTCGTCCCTCTAGAATCACACTTATCACACCTACACACGAACATAAACACAGTCAGATATGAGACAAGTTTCACAATCTTCTTTTCAATCTTATCAAAGTGTACTGACTGTATAGTGTCATTTAAAGGGGCCATACCGCTGTGTTTTGTGTCCTAGTTCACTAACTTTCCGAAGATTTTTCAAATAAAATCCGTTTTTCGATTGATTATCTTCAAGTCATTGATTTAACTTTTGTTTATTGGATAACAAATTACAATTGAAGGAGCTTTACATTTCTGTCCAAATAAAGTTATAGTGAAATGGCGATTTTCTGTCTTTACACTGTGTGTTTGAGATTTGCCTCTTCCAGGTATCATAGGAGATCATTATTATGGTTGCAATTTTCTTTAAAACATTGATTAAATTGTATTTATATCGGCCAATATCACAAATTAAACATTTGACTCAGGGGTTTCACGGACTAAAATACGATTTGTCTGCAGGGTCAACAGATTCTCCAGCTGGCTGCTCTGCTGTTGTATTATTTATAAGGTAGCTGTTTATTTGCATCTGTCATTTTGAAAACCCTGGATAGTTTTACCTATTTTAGTCTCTAAAAATGTAAGAGGGGAACATGGATTTTTAATTGAAGTGTCATAAGCAGCTGGACTTCCCGACCCCCCCTCAGGACCTTTCTTTGCCTGAAGCGTCACATTGAGTGCAGCTCTCCTCGCCTCTCTTCCCAGAGCCGTTACACACCCAGCAGACTTTCTGCACACACAGACATATTAACATGAACAGTTAATCCACATTAGGTCAGTTCAATCACTTTGTAGCTTATTGTAGCTGATGGGATAATGATTGACTGGTTGGAGGCTTCTTACAGATCCATCTCCATGACACTCATCACACGGCATCGTCCCTGTGGAATGGCAGCTGTTGCAATCCTAAAAAAAAAAACACACACACAGTTAAAAATAACTTTACTGTTGGAGTCCCACTGACAGAGAAGCTGCAAAATTCTCCACATCAGAATCCAGCTCTCTGATTGGCTGTCAGGTATCAGCTAAAATACATAAAAACTAAGTTGAGGTCAACAGTTGGGCTGCAAACCAAATTCCATACCAACATGCTAGTTAGTACGCTTAAGAATATTTGAAGTACTCAAAACCAATAGTATGTCCATTGCGTACTATGTACTGCTGATATATAGGCCTACTATACGCCAGGGGTGTCCAACGTTTTTTCACTGAGGGCCACAGACAGAAAAACATGCAAAAGGCTGGGCCACTAGCTAGCTAGAGCTGAGGTATATTGCCTCATAAGTTAAGTTATAAGTTAGCAAAATCAATCAAATGTAGGTACATTATGCTTGATACTTGAATATGCTTTGAAAAAAAAAACAGTCTACATCACAGCTCTCCATAGGGTTTCATTTATTTTGTTACAAAAAGTGTTGGCCGCTCATTCCTTAAAACAGGAACGTCAAATTGATTATAATAAAGGGGAAATAGGAAGGGTATATTTCAAGCTTGTTATGCAAATAAGTTATTGGGCTTTTTGTATCAACTAAGATTTGCAAGAAACAAATTTCAACTTTGACTGAATGTATTAACTGTGCTTATTAACAAGTGAATAATACTTAAGCAATAGCTCACGACAGGCCGTGGTATATGCTCATTATATCACAGCTAAGGGGCGTGGTTCGGCCCGACGTGTGGGTGAATATTGCTCCACTTTCTCGGGTCCCCGAGATTCGGCTTCCAGTAGCTCTGGAGAGAGCTTTCGCACCTGTGGCCACTAACGGTCATAATTTCTCTGCTTTGTTTCAAGACCCGCATCAGAAAGCTTTTGAATGGTGGTACTTTCCCAGTTGGTCTACCTGCTCTTCACGTAGCTCTGCATGTCGTCGTTAGGTGCTTTTTTTTCTGGAGATAGGCACTGCTCAATCCACTCCTCCATAGTAAGACCCCCCCGGAGGTCGAAGTTAATCTTAAATGTTTCCATAAATGCTTTGTAAGTTTGTTTTGTAACGGAAGAAATGCAAATATATTTATAAAACTGACAAGTCAAATCAA
>NW_011368646.1:0-3059 GCF_000735185.1 Notothenia coriiceps | reverse complement strand
AGGGACTTTTATTGCAAAATGCCAATATTATTTCCCAGTTATTTTTTCATTCCTTTCTTATATGCAAATGAGCAGATCTCACAGATTCAGATTGTTGTCCTGATGCTCCCACAGGATTGTTGACATCCTCGTGGATTCATCTTCTTATTATAGATGTGGGGGAAACTTCTGTGTAGTAAAGCAGTGGGAGTCACCTACTCATGAAGGAGACACGGGATGAGCAGGAGCTTTGGTGTCAAACGCTGATGGTTTATTGAGGAGCTTCGTCCGGAGAATTCACAAAACAAGTCCCAGCAGTCACGGTCTGACTGCACGGGAGAGTTGCCACATCAATTCTGGAGCGCCTCTCTCTTGCTAGATCTTTTAACTGGTTTCACAGAGAATAATCAACATATTTGAGGAGATAGCCTAAACAGCTGGGAACACTGAGTTACTTGCATCTGACACTTATGGCCTCAAATATTTCACACCTTGGAGTCCACAAACACCGAGAAGGAAGTGTTCCAGTGTACCCACAACAATAAACCATCTGTGACCTAGAGTTGCCCGGTCATAGAATGGGAACAACAACATTATGGCTGAAGCAGCCCCTTTCCTTAAGGGAGATAACAGACGTCAGGGTTGGTCATACACGTCAAAGGGCAAAAAGGTTATGAGTCCAGGAGAATTATTCCCTAACAATAAGAGTCTGTGTAATTATGACAAAAAAGTTAAATAAGCCTAATACTTTAAAATAGATAACATACGTCTATCACTGAAAATTATAGAACCTATAAGTTAATGTAAAAATGTATGTATGCTTATTGGCTATCTCAGTGTTTCTAAGTGATAGCAAAACATATGCAGTTGCTTAAATACATTACACTTATTCTTTAGTCTTTGGGTTGCGGTTCGAATATATGCACACATGCAGGAAAATTACGAATGTTTATTGAATCATTTAAATTGTACAATACATTTGTGCTTTGACGTTTGATAAAAGTGGGATTTTTCATGTGAGCTAAACATATCAAGATTGTAATGTAGATACAAAGTATATCCTTACAAGATTTAAAAACATCAGAACAATCAAAAGAAAGGAAGTTTCTCTCCCAGACACTCCCCCCCTGCCTTAAACGCCTCCATTGGACTCCTTTGTTTACTTCCGAAACATAGTGACATCACTATGTAACATTAATACTTCTATTTGATAGCACTTCAACACATTGTACGTGATAGGCAAGCTAACCAATCAGAGCAGACTGGGCTCTGGTTTCAGACAAAGGGTGAAAAGAGGTGCTGCACTACAGGCAGTATGAGAAAAATAAAGAGCTTTTTGAACATTAAAGCATGTAAACATGTCACAGTAGAGGCACAAAATAAAAATATGAACCTGAAAATGAGCATAAAAGGGCTCCTTGAATGAAATGTAGGACGAGCTTACTACTTTTCCCCCCTCTTGAGTATGATACAGTTCTTTAGTAATCTATTTTTCAAAGAAATCTGTAGTTCCTCTTAAAGAATAACCACAGAAGGTGTCTGAAGCTTCCTCTTTTAAAAATAGATATTTTGTAAAAACTCACCCAGAAAGAGAAAAATTCAGTTCAAGCTAATGTGAAGCTGTTTCTTACATTCTAAATGGAGTTGAGAGTAAAAACAAAACGCTTTGCGTTGTATTTCACATAGTTACTGTACACGTTGCTGTAATGCATTCCCATGTGTCTTTATGCAATATAATAGTGAACATATTTGACACTATATCAGTGAGGTGAGTTCGTACTGTGAACCTTTCCACATTCTTCGATCAATGTTAAACATTTCTGCACATGACAACTTACAGTAATAACACTGCAGAGCACTTTCATTTGAATTCAGATATACTGTACATATGTTATATACTAGTATTGTTTCAAAATGTTATTGTAATTTGCCAATGCAAATTTCTTGTATGTAAAAGATTACTATTCTAATATCGAGATTTATTAAGTTATTTGTTATCATTTTTATTTCTCAGATAAGTACTTTTACTTGAACAAGTTTTGGGGCTCCATACTGTTTCGCATATTTAAAAATGATGCAAGAGAAGCAGATGATTCTTAGAGTTTCTTTCAGCTTTAACAGTCACCGACGATTAATAATCTACTGTAACAACTGAGTATTATTGAGTACTAAGAAGAGTTTTAGCTATATCAGGTATATCAGGTCCATCCGGTTAGAAGCAGAGAGGTGTGTAGTCACAGTAATGTGCAAGGTAGGGCTATTCAACTTCATTAGCAAGTGGGCCAAATAGGAAAATCACTGGGGGTCTGTGGGCCACACAATACTTTGTCAAGGAATCACTACAAATAACTCTTGCTTACAGTAGTGTTAATACTAATTAGGGGTGCAACGGTTCACAGAATTCACGGTTCGGTACGTACCTCGGTTTGGGGGCCACGGTTCGGTACAGGTTCGGTACAACAAGAAAAAGCAAAAAAAAAACACTGTAGTCCACGCCCGCCCGCAAGGTGGGCCCCACCCTCGGGCTCCCTTCCGGTATAAATAGGAAGGAGGCCCGACAATCCGCTCCCATACAAAATAACTTTTCTTCAGCTATTCGTGGAGCCAGTGGGGCCCAGCACTTAGAGGGCTTCGCCAATACTCATAGAAGCTGGAGTTACAGTAGGTAACTTCAGTTCTATTTCGTATATGGCTTCACCCTCTAAAAGGCTATCGCTATTGGGTTAAGGGTGAAGCATGATGTAGTCTGCGCCCCCCTGGGTCCGCCCGGTACTAGAAGCACAGACACACCTGCTCAATAACAACCCATGCCTATTGCGACATGCGTAATGGCGCATCACCGTCCCTGGAATATAGCATAACATGAATATTCTCCATGAGGGGACGAAGGCTGGGAACAATACATACCTGCCGCTGTGAAAAAGTAGAGACGAAGGTCATACTTTGCCCAGTGACAAAAAGAGGGGGAACAGCAGCTCTCTGCGTATAGACAGGCAGGAGAGCGCACAGCTGGATTCCTGATATCACTCACTTTGACAAGACACTCCGTACCAAAAATGTATCAGAGGTAAAAAAGGAAA
>NW_011368645.1:63185-69333 GCF_000735185.1 Notothenia coriiceps | reverse complement strand
GTGTTTTCTCCTCCCTCCTAAGCTGTCTCTTGTTTCGTTTATTAGTCTTGTGTGTATTTAAGTTCTGTTTTTGTTGTCTGTCATTGTTGGTTTCTTGTTTTCCTATGACTGTGTTCATGGGTAGTGTTCTGTTTATTCCATTGTGCAACCTTGAAATAAAGGTATTTTCAGTTTTTTCTGCATTTGGGTCCTGCCTGCTTCACTCACCCTGACAGATATAGTACATGCATGTCCCCATATAATTGTGAATATATAGTACATACATGTCCCCATATAAATCTGAATATATAGTACATACTGTACATGTCCCCATATAAATCTGAATATATAGTACATAAATGTCCCCATAAAAATCTGAATATATAGTACATACATGTCCCCATATACATCTGAATATATAGTACATACATGTCCCCATAGAAAATGTTAATATATAGTAAATGTATGTTCACATATATACACAACCAATATATTATACATATTTACATTACTCAATATATGGAAAGCGGCAACTACTGATGTATTATCCCATATTGCAATATATTAACACAATATATTATTCTATATATCGTCAATATATTTTGTAGATATGAATACATATTTTTTTCATGTTGATTATTAATCGGTATCAGTTGGTGTAGCCAACAGCAAGATTTACTTTATTAAATCTTTTCAATCAACCAGTAAATCAGAACACTAAATAATGTAATATATTGACAGTTAATATATGGGGAAATATATTTTCTTTGGGTGAGGGTTCTCCACCAATTTCTACAATGACGTGTGGCGCTTTTGCGTAAAGTTACCCAAAACGCTGAGGGGTGGCATAAAAAGGCTGATTGGAAGAAGAAAAGAAGACCCTGTCGCTTAGAAAATATTATTCAAAGAGTTCCTGTTGAGTGGCAGTGTGAGATGTATACAATCAACATGTCCTCCACAACTAAGATATAATTTTAGGTAGTTCAGGTATTCTCAGTAGAGCCTCTTGTCTGTGAGTAGATGCATACTTCATGTGTATTGATACAGTTTGCAGCGATGCATTTATGTAGAAAGAAATAGTTCCTACATGCTTACACCTAGGTCTTTTCATTCTCTTGAAATACCAGTTCTTGATTCCTGGAATGACATTGCTGAAGAGTTTCTTCCAAATGTATTTTTAGTCACTTTGAGCACTTCAAGCCCAGAGCCATCTAGTTCGATTACATTCGAGAGAAGGCAGATATCTCTATGGCCAATATCTCCAACACTTGGCAAATCACATCTAACTGCCTGGCCAATAGACGGGGTAATATATTGTTTTACACACTATACTTATGGCTTCATTATCAAACCATTACTGATTTTGGTCTTGGCATTGGGTTTGTTGACCCTAATTAAATCCGAAAAATCACTAGACATATCTTGATAATTAAAAAAGGGCATTTCATAATTACTATTTATAACATTACAGATTTTTCTTCAATATGTATTATTTCCGGTTGAACTATTACATCTTTATCAATCGGATATGGCTGACGTGCAAGGAATCTGCCTGTATACGAATTCAGCCAACGTGAAACAACAAAAGATTTGTGTTTGTGTTTCGAGAGACCATCAAAATGTAAATCCAAAGTCATTCCTGAGGGAAATATCCGCCTCTTAAATGCTCTACTATATTAACCAGCGTGTCACTAAAGGAATTTTGTACTGTCATATTTATCTGTGAGCTCATCACTAAGATTAACCCCTTTCACATCCTAGACAATTGTTAATAAATGTTTTGCATGGGGCTTTAAGGCCTGAAATCTTAAAATGGCTGTGGGGCATATGTCATAACAAATACACAAATACACATGGGCTTAAACTCATTGAAACCTTTTGGAGAAGACTTCTACAAACAGAAATATTAAAAGCCAGGTATTATTCATGATATTTTAATAGCTGGATTTTAACATTCCCCTTAATTTAAAACACTTATCTTACAATTCCAATCACCTCCACTTTAATTCCAGACACTTTACTGCCACTGTAAATAAATGGTAGGTAACGGCCACCGTAAATACATTTCTAATTATCCCTGGTCCATCCCTCAGCGCACAATGGCTCCGGTGTAATAACATCATAAACTCTCGGGAAACGTATGTGCACAGTGTTATGGGCGCAGGGTTACGAGCCTGAGGGGATTGGTCAAATACGGTTGTACCATGTGTTGCAAATCCTGATTGATTACCGGGACACTGGAGTAATGAGAAAAGGCATTACGGGTAAAAAGACGAGGGCCATGGCATAGCATTAGGACATAAAACCAAATGACATTTCTCTGTGTTCATAATGAAGATACAAGTTTTTTACATTTACATTTTTTTTTATCATTTCAACTTTATTGTACGAGACAGAGCCATACAATACAAAGAAATTGCTAAAAAAAATAAAAAGCTAAAAAAAAAACGACTGAATACAAAAATATAAACACACCGATAATAAAGGGTGGGGGGGATAAGTGTACATTTTATTTTAATGTGTTTTCATTCCCATGTTTAATACGTAGTGCAACCCATTGCAACACATGAAATACATATGTACTGTATACTTTTATATATTATTAATTGTATTTATTTATTGTTATTTTAATACTTTTTTACTCCTGATGTATTTTCTAAATAACATTCACAATCTTCATCCCTGGCGTCAACATTAAAGCCCAGAGTAAACACAATGGGTCCAAAAACGGTATCTGTTTTTACAATATTTGTTTTGTACTTTTTGGATTTTAAGTAGCCATCTCATTTATATTCTTTGTCTGTTTTGTTCACTTGATCTCTGGGCATTTCGTTTTAATTAGTCCACCCAAAATAATAAGAAAGCTTATTACTTGTGACTTTAATCAAGGGATTGTGTTAGTTTGTTTGTCGTTATTTGGTTGAATACGGCGCCGTACACACATGGATAAGCATCTGAAATCGAGGGGTTGCAAGTCAAGCTTGTTGGTATTCATTTCCATGGTGCTGTCTTAAACCAACTCCTGCTTGGACTGTCACTGGTGGAATCCTAAAAGAGTTACAGGCCAATTAGTCCGGTGAAGTATGAAGGCGTGTGCCACAAGGTCAGTGTCTCCGCCAGACAGCTTGCAGTTGGCTAATCACCCAAAACGCTTTACTCCTTAGCAGAAATGTGATCATCACACAAGGGACGGGCACGAGATCAGTGCTCATATATAATGAAGCCCTAAGTGGCCAGGCTTGCTGACCCTAGATCCATCTGGGTCTCAGTCATTCTGGAAATACCCTATAGAGCTCAGGGCTTATTTTATGCAAAGCAGATTGAGTGCATAAGGGAAATGTCCATGTATGGGGGAAAGGGACATTAAGGGTCTGGCCTACACCTACACTGTCATATCAATTACATTTGAATATAATAGATAGGAATCAGTTAAGCAGGACGCTAAACATACATTTGACTATGTGCTGAATTAGATAGAGTCTTGGTCAGAAGGCAAGTTTATTCATAAAGCACATTGCAACAACAAGGCCATTTAAAGTGCATTAAAAAGACATAGAGCAAAAATAATCACATTAGAAAATGAGATTTAAAAACAGCCATTAAAAAGAGAAGAGAATAGAAATAAAAGCAAGGCTGAATAAACTAGCCCATGTATAAAGTCCAAGAATAAAAGAGTGAAGTGTAAGATGAATAGTTATTTAAAGGCGGCAGAAGAAACAAGCAAAATAAGTGTTCTACTTTGAACCTGCAGTTTATCTCGGTTATAATGAGCATAGAAACGGAATGATGCTACTCCATCTTTACTTTTGAACTAACTGTTATGCATTTGTTCCTTTTTTAGTTTGTGGATGTTGCTTGGTCTCTTGTTCGGAGTACTGCCCAGTCGTTTCTTCAAGTGCTGTTGAGAAACATATGAGACAACTTGTTATAATATTGGTGACTTCAATTGCCCTCAGAAAGTGAAAGACTGAGAGGTGAGTCTGAAGAAGGTGGAGCATCAAACTTAAAACATTTGACAACATTCAATATATTTTTTAATTGGATGTAGTTCTGCAGTGAAGCCCAAATGTGCTTTATATTTGATGTCAGTAGTTGATGTTAAATGCCATAAGAACATCTAGTGCTATTACTTGTTGAGCTTTATGGTGTTGTTTCTCAGTTGTGTGAGTGTTGAGGATGAATTAGCATCTAGTCTTCTGGCACCCAATCAAACAAATCTAATTTGCAAAATCATTCAAACTTTTTAAGACAAAACTAGAATGTACTCGTTTTGGCAGAGGTGTAATACACAAGTGTGCACATCATGTTGTTGTGCCCACTGACTAATAACACATGTCACTTTAACAAAACATGATGCTATCTTTCACATTTGTTGCTTTAGTTATTGCTCATTAGGGACCTTTATATATTTTTGGGTTGCCATTTATTTGTGACAATGTTGTTTCTGTTTTTTTTGTAAGCAATCCCACTTATTTTCCTGTTTTTACATATTGTGTGATCTTAAATAGAGGTGTTGTTTTTCTGTGGGCAACTTTGTAAAAGCAAATTGGGATTTAAATATAGAATAACAAATATCAAACTTGTACAGTGTGTACAGCCCTATGAAATTACAGAATCAGCGAGTGCTACTTTCACCACAAATGTATTTTCAATCACAGCCAAAATCGACAACAAATAATATGATGATGATGGGTATGAAGTTGATCTAACATCCCCTTTGTTGAACATACATTTTCATCATTTAGAAAAAAGGTAAATTCAAAGAACAATAAATCACTCTTTCCATTGGAAATCTAATGTTGTGGTGCATTCAGAGCAAACAGAAAGCTAATGTTTCCCTCTCAAGTCGATGCACACACACACGAATAGAGGCATTTTCTTGGTGAGAGTTGACATTCGCTCTCCCAACATATCAGTATTCCACAACATGTACTAAAAAGCAATAAAGCTTTTTCAGACATAGTTGAAACATTGTTGGTATCTATCATGGATTTATTAACATTAACAATAGCCTGTCGAATCAGTCAAATTAATGGAGAGGTAAATTAACTCTAAATTCAGTTTTTTTGCGCATTTTCAAACTTTTAGGAGCATTAGGGCTAATTGAGTCTTTTACTTGGTAGTTGATTTCGCTTGAATAAAAAGATTTACGGACGTCTCTTTTCCAAGGTCATTTTTGTTGCCCAATGATGTCACAAACAGGCGCCCTTCAACGCCTGGCCCACTTCCACGGTGCTTGGTATCTGCATAAAGCCCCAACGTGCCCACATTAGCAAGTTGAATTATCACTAAGCGTCTGGTGTGAACATCATAATACCCACAATGCTAACGCTGAGCCTCTGAATTAGCAACGAGTGAAAAATGTAAACAGATTACTGCACAGAAACTTACTCATAAAACCCTTATTATTTATCTTTTCTGCACACCCAACATATCGACTGGCATAGTGAGAAGACACAAAATCGATGGGTACATACATTATCACTCTATGATAAGAACTCGCGGAGATATTAACAAGAACAGACATCAAAACATGTGGCGCTAGGTAGCTAAAAACGCTAACATGGCTCACCTTGGTCGTTAGTCTTCAATGGCATTAAAACGATAAAAACGCTGCTGAAGTTAATCCATAGGTTAATCCAATGTGTCTGTGTCCCCTTGAAATGATTTCTGATAATCCATAAGCAGTGTTGGGCAAGTTACTTGCAAAATGTAATATATTACATATTACTTATTACTCTCTTTTGAAAGTAATAAGTTACATTACAATATTACTGTCTCTGAAATGTAATGAGTTACACTACTTTAGTTACTTTTTAGTTACTTTCACCAAAATAACCGCAAAAGAATAGCTAGGTATTTTAAATGCTAAAATGTAGTTTAGTGCAGCTCATTATGCATCCAGTGAAGGGCAATGTGGTATAGCATAACAACTGTGTAGGCCCTTAAGGCTACTAACAACTTGTATTACAGGGCTTAGTTGAATACTCGATTCTGATTGTAAATTCTTNGTGCTCTCTAAAAATGCCGATCGCGAGAGCCGATCGAATGACGTGAAATTAGGACGTAAAATACATGACACTTTTCTCTGTGCGCGGAAAAACAAGCTCGCCAAAATGGCTTCACTGGTCTGGCAGTATTTTAAGTGTCTGAAAAAGACAGTAAAATA
>NW_011368645.1:61945-63146 GCF_000735185.1 Notothenia coriiceps | reverse complement strand
TAATGAAGGTTAACATATTGTAAATCAAGGCAAATATTATTTAAACCATGATCATGGTTTGAAATGGCAAATATTGAAAGGCAAAAGTATTATTAAAACCATGTAGCCTACTACATCATCACCTTGGTCCCATCATATACGCTGGGAAGAGAATATTTACTGTGCTTGAAAGCTGGTATCACATCATCATGTGAGGTTGACTTTGTGACCTGGAGAACATTTCAGCTGCAACATCAGCTCGTTGCTGAGACTGCCAAGGCACACNTAGCCATTCGTGGTGAAGGCATCTGTGCTATTGTATGCATTATTTTTGACCCAACATTTTTACAGGCATGTCAGAATATGGTACTATTTTCTAGGGATGCACCGAATATTCGGCCACCGAAAATTATCGGCCGAAAATTGTTAAAAAGGCCCTTTCGGCTTTCGGCCGAAAGGGTTCTAGCACCGAAAAAATATCACCGAATGTCAGAGAACAGTGTTACGTTGGTAAGCCAACGTGTTGTTGTGATGACGTAATCAAAACGCGGCGATAAGCACGGCGCGCGACCATGCTCGCGGCTGGGTCACAGCCAACATGTCTGCCGCTTGGAGATATTTAAAATATCAGAGAAAGAGGCGCGGATTGCGATTGTAAAACGTGTTCAGCTGACATTTCTCGAGGGGGTGTAACTGCAAAGACTTTCACCACTTCGGGATTACTCCACCACTTGAAATCAAAACACCCGGACAAATATGCGGAGTAAGATCAAATCACAAGCATTGACAGCGAGAGACTGTTCAGCGCTGCCTCTCATGTGCTTGATGAGAAGAGGAACAGACTTATGGCTGATAAAGCAGAGAAGCTACTGTTCATTAAAAAGAACCTCCCACTTTTCCTTAATAAGTAGACAAGGCTGGCTTATCATAAGCTTATCTAGTTCTACATGTCTACTCTATACCCACTTTCCTGAACAATTTTCATTGTGAGTTATAATTCACCATCTCAGGTTATCATTAGGGGGAAATGACAGCAGCACAGTGTTCAATATATTGTACTTTCGGTATCTAAATGATACAATGTTGTTTACATTGCTCATGAGGACAGACCACCTTATTTGCAGATTCTTGAAATTGTAATTTAATTTGTAATTGATTGTGGATTTTGTATCCAGTTTTCACTTTATGTATCTTTATACAATGTTTACTACTTTGCTTATGA
>NW_011368645.1:50927-61194 GCF_000735185.1 Notothenia coriiceps | reverse complement strand
TGACATCAGAGACGACCCCACAGTGCTGGACCTCGGGGTCCTGCAGGCTCCAGCCTCTCAGACTCCCTCTGGCACTTCCACCCTGGCCCCCAGCAGAACCACCCTGGCCCCCAGCAGAACCACCCCAACATCTGGCCCTTCCATCCGGGCTCCCAGCACAACCACCGGAGCCCTGAGCAGAACAACACCGACCCCAAGCCCATCTGCACAGGCCTCTGCTGCTGAGATCCTGCCCTCCAGTTCTTCCTCTGAGGCCAGTGTTGACATGCAAGCTGAAGAAGAAGAAATGGTAAGTGTCACTTTAGAATATTCATGTATACAGATTATCTAGATTTCATTATCAACTACTTATGAACACATACTTTATTATATCCACAATATTATAGAGGTCAGTGTTTGCTTAATGTTTCCATTTCTAAACTGTTTCATCATCTGCATAGGCTGTCGATGTCCAGAATCTTCGGGGGTTCCAGCACGTGGACAGACTGGCTGAGTACCTGGTGGATCTGCGGGACAAGACCTCTCTCTGCCTGAGTAACCGGCAGGCAGGGGAAATCATTGCACTGTGGGACAGCTTGGAGGAGGTGGACAAGCAGCGGGCGGTGTATGCAGCACGCCACCAGGACAGGCTTTTGAGTGGCCGCTTCAGGACACCGAAGAAGCCCTCAAAGACTCCTGGTGTGGAGAGCACCACCCGCTGCATGCTGGGGGCAAGTAGTGCTCCTGCTCAGTGGCCTGACTGCTGTTGGTTGGTGGAGAGCATTTTTATCAGACTCTGTGATCTCCACCGATCCCCAGTCAGGAAAGGCAAGGGGGCCATTTCCAGGTGGTCCCTTATTCTTAGGGACTACAGTAAGATTCGGCAGCTGGTTGTTGGCAACTACCTGGTGATGCAGGGCACCCAGATTCAGCTGGTGGCAGTAAATCAAACCACCCTCATCAGCTGGCACAACAGCAGGCAGAAGAAGCAGGAGCTGTCTGTTGTGCTGCAGGGCACTGCTCTGCTTCCAGCCCTCCCTGAGTCTGATGAGCCTCTTCAAGCGGCCCGTGTCCTCCCTGCTGTACCCACGCCAGCACAGCACGAGCACCAGTACCGGCTCCTGGAGAGTACAGCTGGTCAGGCTCAACAGAGACAGAAGGCCTCTTCTCTTCCACTTCCCATCCTGCCAAAGGGAAGAGCAAAGAGGTCTCTCTCCATCACACCTCCAGCACCAGCACCTGCTCTCCAACCTCAGGTCAGCTTCGTCACCCCAACTGGACAAACTTTCTGTTTTGTACCAGTTGCCTTTCCGGCTGCAATTCAGGGCACCACACCACCAACCATTATTCCTGTCGCCACACTCGGAGCTGGGGCCACACCAAAGCGGATATACAGGCGGACTGTAGGGGCAAACACCTGCAAAAAGTGTGGCCAGTTCCGCACTGCTGAAACTGGACACGGCCAGTACCGCGGGAGAGCGTTTTGTCCGCAGACAGAAACACTCTCCAAAGAACTTTGGTTGGAGGAAATGAGGAAAACATTTGGCAAATAATAATGTAAACAAATTGTAAATAATATTTAATGCTTGTAAATAATAGTTGTTTTGTAATTTGGTTATTTTTTTATACTTACATTTATTGGTTTGTTGTGAATAGTAATGTCAGTGTTGTATTATTGTATTTAAAGTCTTTGTTGTATTTATTGTACTTTTGTGGTGTTTTAATAAAATCTTTCAAAAAGTATTTCCTTATTTATTTTTTCTCTCAACAAACAAAACTGGTGTTCTGCAGTTGTACACGTGTTTTAATGTTTGTATAAAATAATATAATGCGGTGACAACATTTGATAGTTTTAACATTCACTCTTTAAAGCAGTACTCAGATCCTCTACCTAAGTAAAAGTACTAATACTAGACTTAAAATACTACATTACAACTAAAAATCCAGCATTCATGCATGCAGTAAAATGTAGAATAGTTAGCTCTAAGATGTAGTGATGTACACTTTCAAAACAATTCATATTATGGAGTACAAGTACATCACATCTACTGTATACTTAATTAAACGTGTCATTGAGTCATACTATTTATATAGCACTTTTCACAAATGAAATACAAAACAAAGTGCTGTTTAACAAGGGACTATATTTAAAATAAACATAAAACTGTGACAGAATGCCAAATGTATGGAACATGACTTATGTAGTTCCCTAGTTCACGGGTTTGAATCCCGCTTGCAGCGTTTCCGAAAAAATGTAAAAAACATTCAAAGTTTCCCAGCTAAAAACACATCAATCAAGTAAAGATTTCACTTTTTTTTATTTTCTCTAATTTTTTCCTCTTTTTTTCTCTTTTTCTTCCTTTTTTCTTCTTCCCCCTTCTCCCCCCTTCTTCCCCTTCTTTGATGGCCGAGTGTTCCCCAGCTTTCGAACTGTTCTTTCTCTGTCCGTCCGTCTTTCTCCGTACATCTCTCCCGGCTCTGTTACTGAATATCCTCGCTCCAAATGTAACCTCTCAACCCTCTCCTCTTTCCTTTTGTCTCCATGTTCTCCCCTCCTCCCCTCGCTCTGGCTTTTTAAAGTGCTCCCTCTGGGGCCTTCCCATGTCATTACTCCAGTCCTGGATTCAAAATGTCATTAAAGTCATTGCTTTAGTCAGAATTTATTTCAATTAGACCCAGTCACCCAGGGACTCCCAATCCCTGGGTTGCTGTATTCTCCTCCTCCTTCTTCTTCTTCTTCTTCTTCTTCTTCTTCTTCTTCTTCTTCTTCTTCTTCTTCTTCTTCTTCTTCTTCTTCTGCGTTGTTTCTTTTTCTCCAGCCATAACTGAGGGTGACATTGATTCTGAGAGAATGACCCCATGTATCAACACTGTTCCATCCTCTGCTTTGCCGAAAAGACCAAAACCATGGTGCACTCTTCCCTCTACACGTAGCTGATTGTTTCTCAACAATGGAAGCTTGAATATTGAATCTCTGAAGGGACAATTGGCACTACTGACTCCTTACCTCAACGGACAGCTGATTATAATCACAGGACTGCAGTCAACAGAAACCAGCATTCTTTAACAATTTACAGTTGATTTTCTCCAAATGTACTTAACATTTTACAATTAATGAAATGGAAGACAGACCACATCAACGCTTTGATGTGCATGGACTGAGCCTCCAAAGGCCACAGGGCCTGGGGAGGCTCAGTGCCATTTCAATCAGGAGAGACTTCGTTTTGGCAATCAATATTGTATTAATTACCATGAATAAAACCATTGAAATATATTAGTCTTTGACAATCACACCCCATCACAATGAGATATATGTTTTAAGGGGGGGGGGGAGCCAAGTAGCCCCCCCACTGCTGAAGCACAGGCAGTACGAGAAGAATAAAGACCTTTCTGAGCATGACAGCATGGAGAAATGTCCCAGAAGAGACACTACATACTCATATACACCTGAACATCAGCAGGAGAGGACTCTTTAAAGTAGAGAAACTACATACTGATATACACCTGAACATCAGCAGGAGTGGACTCTTTAATAATGTGGAACTTGAAACATTGTTTAAAACAAGGTTAAGCAGTAACAACATATATGATATTGTAAACATGAGCTTAAGCTACAGCTTAAATTAAGATAACAAATAATTGACTATTTAATCAGAAAAGGAGCATGGGAAAATGAACATAAAATGAATGCTTGAAATGTATATCTGTGGTAACTGTCATTGTTATAAACATAAAGTCCCATTGGTTCATTTACATCATGAATAATTAGATCATGAATAAAACATGATCAAGACCTAAAGGCTCTTTAAACAAATAGTAACAACTCATTTAAATAGCATGGAAATACACAGAAGAGCTGGCAGTGTGCACTTCATCCTCATAATGTCATTCCATATGAAAGGTAATATGAGTATGCTTCCAAAACATGACACACTGTTACTGTGCACATTTAATGCAAATCAAACACTGTGTATAATATAATGAATTTTACCGCAATATAATATGTAAATCATAAAGCAGATGCAAATCCTTTACAGAACAAATTAACAAAGTCTTTGTTCATATTTTCATAGTTGTATGTAAATGATCTTTGTTTGAATGGTGATTAAAATGCAAATGAAGTCCTTGGTGTTGGCCAGTTGCCCATTGTTGTTGCCAGTAACAGTTGTTTTTTGTTAAACAAATGTTTATTGCTGGTCATTTGAAAAGATAATCTGAGAATTACATTAGTGGTTTTGGAGTTGGGGTTTTGACATGAATTACAGTTTTCTTAATTAATCAGGTCCAAGGCCAAGCGTATAAACTCATCAACGTGTGTCGACCCAGGAATAATTAAAAACCATAGCTCTGAACATCCATTACGGGAGGTAGAATTGGAGTTTAATGTTTGACTTTGAACACTGCTTGATGGATCAGGTTTGCATGGATCAGTGTTTGTGGTTCAGGAATGAGCCATAAAACCCGGAATGAGTTAGCTTTTTCCAATTCAGGTTCCCTTGTGCCGGAGTCATCGTTTGGATGTGTTTTTGGTTAGATGTCTGAAATAAGGTCTGTGGTTAACACAAGCTGAAGAGCATTTCACATGTTGTTCTATGACGTTAAATACGTCAGATGATGCATAGCCATATGACTGTAATGTAGTTTGTTTATAGCCTAACATGTGCTGTTCTCTTCACTTCTTGCATGTGTGCTTCAGAAATCATACAAGTTGTGTTTACATGTAAAAATGATCCTGCTGTACAAAATGTTAAGTATCATAACTGTGCGTTTGCCACAGTTTATTTTCGGCAATAAACCAATGGAAAAATCCCATTGTTTTTGTCAAGGGAGCCTTGGCAATGCTAACTGTTGGGGAAATATTTCCCAAGGCCCATAGCTTTGACCCAGTTTATCAGTTCATGCTGTCCTGACTGAGCACACGCACCTGTAACCTGGCTGCTGTGCTCTCAGTGCTCTGTCTCCCTATTCCTGCCTGTTGAATCAGCTGATAGAGGTGTTATCATTCTATCTTGTTTTGCAGCATGTTGATTATTCTCTCTGAACTAGCTAAACACACAGGTCTGGGGTAGAGTTTTTCAGAATAGATTGTGGCATTTCAACCGTGTGGTCCACTCGTGGCCCGTGACATGTCTTGTGAATCCTCCGGCCGAAGCTCCAAATAAAGCGTCAGTGTTTGCTCTCCTCGTGTCTCTCTGAGTCCTGACTCCAATTGCTTCAGGAGTTTCCCCCTCACTAACCCCTGTATCGGCCTGCAACTGCACCACTCTATTCACTTGGTTTCTAAGGTCCTCGATGTAGGGTAATGATAAAGGCTATTGTCATACTTGACATTGCAAAAAAACTATGAAAATACATTTAGAATGGCAGGAATACATTAAACCAGTGTTGGGTTATCAATGTGTAAAGTCCAGAGTCCACAAATTGACCCAGGGAAACATTGAAAATTTGACCTAGGGAAAAAAAACATTGCAGAGAACATAAAACAGATGGAAGGTCTCCTCAATCTGTCATATAGAGCAGGGGTTCCCAACCCCCGGTCCACGGACCGGTACCGGGCCAGCCATGCATGGGGTGGTAAAACAGTACAACAGGAAAGTGGAGAAAATGGAGGCGGAAATCCTCCAAACTGTAATACTGTTGGATCCAGGATGAGTAGAAGAAAAATTATTTTCATTTCATTTCAAACCTTTATTTAACGAGATTAACGAGACCTGCAGCATATAGGTTCCACATGAAACATACAACAATAAAGGACATCATACATTATATTTACAGGATACATTTACATAGTTATAGACATTTACAAGTGCCCATAGTATCAACAAGCATTTCATTTAGCCTAGCTTTAAAAACATGCAGAGGAATGAGATTGCTCAGTTTCAATTCTTGCTCAAGATTTTTCCAAGCAAGTGGAGCTGAGCACATAAAAGCTGTCTTACCTAAGACACTCCTTGCTCTTGGCACATCTAACAATAGTACATCATAATGAGAAATGTATTTAGCCAATTTATTTAGCCATCTTCCACCCTCCGGAGAAAACCAATGTTGGTCGATTTTATCCACGATCTTGTTCTTTCGGTCATGACCCCCCCTTCCGGATCATAGGTGAGGGTAGGAATGAAGATGGACAGTAGATGGAGAGTATTGCCTTCTTGCAGCTTCCTTTCTACACAATGGCGATGTAAAGCGACAGCAATAGCTCCTCTCTCAAGAACAATACCCTTAGACACTGGAGCTCCTCTACTTGGGGTAAGAAGTCGTTCCTTACTTGGAACGCACAGTCCATCGGTTTTCTGCGGAGAACCATGGCCTTAGACTTTGAGGTGCGGATAAAATAGAAATATTTCACTAACAAACATTAGTTTTTTCATTACCTATCTCCTTTTTTTGTAACTATACTTTTATTTTTTCTAAAAAATGTTGTATTGGCCTTAATGTAAAGATTAATGAATGATTCAACCCAAAAGCTAACAGTGATCATACCTTCTGATGATCTATAAAAGAATGCTAGGTTTTCTTGTGTCTCTTTTAATCTCAATGACTTTGTTTGGCTCTAGAACTATTTTTATATGGCACCATATTTAAATATTTCTCCCTTTTTCTCATTTCTTTTTGTGGATAACAGCTTCCCACTAATTGTCTGAAATTTTAAACGACAACGACGGCAGTCATTATGACTGTGATGAGTGAGGAAATTGTACTTGAAATCATCCTCTGTGCCTTTTTAAAAAGATATAAGAAAACAAGGAACATGATGAAGACAAATGTCAGCGTTAAAGTGAGAAGCCGTAGCATTTATCAGGCGGAGCTGCCACTTGAGAATGTTCTTGTTTGATGTTCTGCTAGACAATCAACCCTTTCCTTTCTCTTTAACTGTCAGGAAAAATAACAATGTACGTATGTGTGTGTGCACTTACTGAGTAGTTCTGCTTACGTGAATGAGAAAATGACTCGTGTGCCCTTGCTGAAAGAATAGAGGAATACGGTAAAAGTGACAGGTCACACAAAGCCGATGCTGTATTTCTGTATTGATAGCTAATCTGCCTTTTAATACATGGAGAAGACATGGAAGGCCCTTTACTCGAATAGTAATTGCTCACAGTTAATCATTGGTGCCTATGTGCCATGAGACTGGGCAAATGTTGCTTTCGGGGGAAATTACAGTGTGATTGTACAACAGCGGTCGCCAAGAAAGTCACGCGTCAAATTAAAGATAACGGAAAGTAGTATGGGGATTTTTACTGCAAAGGATTCATTAGGTTTCATAGTTTGACATAGAAACCAAGTCACATGGGAAGACCATTGTTGAGAGCTTTGGTTAAAGGGGAATACAGCTTGATTTCTCAATTCCCACAACGTCTGCGGCTGATATTAGTTCCCCCATCATTCCTTAATTGATTTCCGAACATTATCTCCCAAAATGGAAATGTTGAATAGCTGCAGATGTTCTGTGGAAAATTGGGAAGTGATCGTAAAGCGGAGGTCGCACAGAAGCCAGGTGTCAGAGAGAAGATTTTGATTACACAGTTTAACATGGAACACGAGAGAACAGAGGAATGAGATCGGAAGAGTCTGTGTAATTTGGACTTTTTTCAAGCGTGCAGTTCCATGTTGCAATCTTTGTCCATCATGTCTAACGAGCCAATGAAATCCATGAAAAAAATGCAAACCAGAAGCTTTCACAGCACGTTTCTTGTTTTATAGTGACACGAACAGTGTGCGTCTTAAAGAGGCCCTTCAGTGCTTTCTGGGGTTTCTCTTTCCCGTAGAGGTTATATGGGTTTTGGGTGCTTGTATAGGCTGGCACTCCAATGCATTGTCCTTGATAGACTAAGGAGCAGGATATTTCAGACACAAAGTTGTTGACCAATCACAACAAAGCCAGATAGCTAACCAATCAGAGCAGACCCTGGACCCTGGTTTCAGACAGAGGGGGAAAAGAGGTGCTGCAACACAGGCAGTGTGAGAAAACAAAGAGCTTTTTGAACATTAAAGCCACAATACAGGCTCAACAAAGAACTATGAACCTGAACATGACCAAATGATATCCTCTTTAAATGTTCTCATATTGAAATAAGAAGAAAGCCTTCCTCTTGTCTTGGTTTGCTCATGAGGTTTTTACTTAATAAGTACTTTCAAAGGTGGTGAGGCTAAGGTGATGCTTTGATATGTTCAATAACAAGGGTAATAAAAACATAAAGAACAAGCCAATTGTCCTTCACATTTTCAATATGTTGATGGAAAAACAGCACAAAAAGGCAGTACTTTCAGCTATAAGTGTGTTTAAGTGCTAAAACAGGATCATGTGGAATTAGGTACACATTTGGAATTTTGATCTGACAAAGTTGTCCAGGAGGATCATTATTGTCATCAGGATGCTCCATGAATGTCTTTCCAAAATCTAGAGGCAATTCATCCAATTCGTTTTGAGGTAGCAGATCCACTAACTCACTGATATTGCTAGCACAAGAGCCATGGTGTTAGCATTGCTAAATGAATACATTTGTAATATGTCACTAACAGATCAAACAAGCATCAATAGGGTGTCATGATTTCATTGTTTTGGTGTTTGAGTTTTGCAATTACACAAACAATTCAGATTATTGAGGATATTGGTCAGAAATGTGCAAACTCTAGCAATAAAAAGACATTCTCACTCTAGTTGCTCAGGACACCAAGAAACCGGCACTAGAGGCTTGCCTACAGAGTCATGGTTTGGAACGTAGGGTCACTTTCCAACATGCCACCTTCTAGGGAAGTAAATCCAGGGGTCCATGTTTGTGCTTGTTGCATTTCAGATTGGAAATGGAATATATGCATATTTACTACATCTCCGTGCCACTTGAATTATGCTCACCCTTTCAGCCCCTACATAGTACCACTGTCCTTGTTCCAAACAAAGGCTGCTGCTGCTGGCAACACTTAGCAGCACTCGGGCTCGCTGCGGCTCAGGAGGACGTAATTGCCGCATGCTAAATGGAAGCTAGTAGATGGCTCTTCACTGAAGTGCAGTTTATGGCATGTACACACTGCCATACACACGGAACGCACCGTGGCCTTCTGACACCTGCCTCACACTCCTTTATACATGCTCACAGACAAGTCCATTCATTTTCTCTCTTACACACATCTCTTGTAAGTCTGTACCGTATAACCACACACACACACACACACACACACACACACACACACACACACACACACACACACACACACAGAAAGGACACAGGTGTTTTTTGTATGTTTCAGTACATTGCATCATTTGTCTTCCAGTCAGTTTGTACAAGGGACCTGAACCCTGCACATTCATGACCATCAACTTATAAAATGCAGTGTGTGTGTGTGTGTGTGTGTGTGTGTGTGTGTGTGTGTGTGTGTGTGTGTGTGTGTGTGATAACNCTGAGAGACTGGAGCCTGAACGCTGCCGCAGGCTCGGCTGTGTACATTTTAACGAATGTTGGAGCTGGCTTTCTGATTGGCCATATTCTCAACATTTCTCAAAATGTACACAGCCGAGCCTGCGGCAGCGTTCAGGCTCCAGTCTCTCAGGAGGCGTGGGTTCAAATCCCACCACTGCCATTCTTTCTGCAGTCTAGATTCTTGGAAGGAAGTTGTCCCTTACCCAGTATCTGCTAGCAGAGTGCTGCATTAGTGCACATGGAATTGACTTAGCACTTTCGGTTACCCCATCCGGCAGTCAATGGTTTTTCGAATGTGTTTGTGGTTTGATTCCTGTAATGGAGTCTATGGTTAACACAAGTTTTGTTGTACGACTTCAAATGTAGGCTCCCCAGTGATATGCAGGCCTTGCACCTTGAACCCATGAGCAAAGTGGTGCAGTGGAACTGCCTGGCCCCATAACGCAGAGGTCGATGGTTCAAAACCATCCTCTGCTAAAACAGGATATCCAGCAAGGCTGTCTTTATACTCATTGTGCAATAAGGCCGATCTGTAGAAGGCTACCACATTCTTTAAAACCCAGTCAGCTGATATAATTAACTCCAATACCTTCCATCTTTCACTCTAAATCCAACATCTTATCCTGTCTATTTGCTTCAACATGTTTCACAGGTAGTGTGGCCCAGTGGTCTGAGGCGGTGGATTAAAGCTCCAGTCTCGAAGGAGACGTTGGTTCCATTCAAAAGTAATAGTTATTTAAAGTAAATGCGTCTTGACACAAGCTCTCTTCTTTCACATTTCCTAAGAATCTTAAAAAGGGGAGAACATTGTTGCAGCATTTATTATTCCCACAAACCACCACCTTCTCAGGACTGATCCTGCTACTCTG
>NW_011368645.1:45285-50917 GCF_000735185.1 Notothenia coriiceps | reverse complement strand
GGGGGGGGGGGGATGGGGGGGTCCAGGCTTAATATAAAACTGTTGTATTAATCTTTGAAAAGCAGTAAAAACAAGATGAACGGTCTCACACAACTGGCTCCACCATTTTAATTGAATCTCTTTTCGACTTAATTTAGTTAAAAAAAAACTTGAATCCATGGAATAAAAAGTAAAGTAATAAAACATAATGAACAAACAATATTTGTTTTGTTCCACAGCGGTGATCTTTTGATTAGAACCATTTCTTTGGAACTATGTGGGCGTGCAGAGCTTTAATTGTGCTCCTCGGTTGTTAGTGTGTGTGTGTGTGCATGCGTGTGTGTGTGTGCGTGTGTGTGTGTGTGTGTGTGTGTGTGTGCGCGTGCGTGCGTGTGTGTGTGTGTATGTGCGTGTGTGTGTGTGTGAGCTTCTGCTTTGTCTTGATATCAGCACTCATCTCCCATGAGTCGTTTCTGTTGCCAGGCTGCGGTGCAGGAGACACGAGAGAGAGGCAGAATAAAGGAATGGAGGAAGCGAATAGAAAGCAGTGACAGTGAAGAAGGAAGAGATAGAAGCGAGTGAGAGAAGCTAGAAAGAAGGGTTGAAGGATAAAGATGAGAGGCGGAGAGAAAGAGGAGAGATGGTAAAGATAGTGGCAGAGAACAGCAGGTGGAAAGAGAGACGCGGGAAGAAATAGAAGTGTAGAAAAGGTTACGGACGAAGACGCTTCGCTTCCTTCCCTTCCTTCTCCATGAGCAATCTCCTCTCCTCTTTTTTGATCATCCTCTCTGCATTCTTCTTGTCTTGATCATTCGTATGCTCTGTCTGTCGTTATCTCGCTGCCTGATTATCATTCAGATCGACCTCTGATACAACCAACATGGCTGTCATCGAGAAAAACGGCGGTATGAAAATGTAACTTTGGAGAGTCATAAATGAAAAGAAAGATGGCTTTAATGAAATAAAAGGGAAGACACCAAAACTCAAAATGCACATTTACAATATTTAAATGAATAACATGTTTCACATTTCAAACACCACAGAAATATTTGACATTACGAAAGTGACTTCACAAATTGGAGTCTTTCTTTTTCGAACTACTTCTCCTTAGCGTCAGGGAAAACACATCATAGTGCAAGGAAAGATGATTGGAGAATTCATCAGATCGTTCCCTGAGGTTAGAATAAAATGGTTAGGAAAGACAGAGGACCTGAGTTTGTTACAAACGCAGCCTGTGCTCAAAGGATTCCAAACTAAACTGTGATGTTACTGATAACCCGGAGACAGATGTAACAGTATTATATCAGGATACAAACAAAGCCTGTAACTTGTTTCCCTTACAGTTACACTTAAAAAAGGACATTAACAGATTACACATTTTTTAAATGGGCATTTACAATGTTTTTCAAGTTTTTTTCTCCATTGCATTTGATATCAAGGTAATCCAAAAGTAACAGAAAGTTATGATGCAAGTCGTTATATTGTAATACTTAGATCAGGTTACTGATTACATTTCTTCAAACATTATTAGTTATTGTTGCAGAAGACATTGTAAATGTAACCCTCCTAACCCTGTTCATCAAAGCAAGAGTACAAGAACTTCCCTGGACTACAGAACACTTGACATTAATCAAGTATGCATAGGCACATCTGTATTTTATACTACCTTTTCTACAGCTTCATGCCTATAAGATATACAGAATCAGCAAAGCATGACAGCTGAGGTCTGCTTAATGAGGCTCAGTAGATGGAAGACGCTTCATTTGGCAGTTCCACAGGAGGTCTGGCCAAGAAAGAGACAAAAAAGACAGAATGGGGGGGGGGCTGTGAACATCGTGCCACCTCGAATAAGAACTGTGGCTGAGGTGGAGATGAAACGGTTTGACCTGAAAGAAGCGCCAGAAAAAAGAATGCGGCGATGCAGCAGACAAAGAGTTGAAGCCCAGACATGAAGAGAAAAAGCATACCTGCCATCTTTAATGAGCCCCCCCCCCACTGGACCGAGACTGAGCTAATTGCCCAAACTCTTTGTACAAATCGTAACCATAGCAAAACGTATAACCAACAGAGATAATTAAATTAGAATTAATGGTGCCAAAACCTCATAGGTTATCATCGATGCAGAATGATTAAGAGTGAATGTCATTAGCATATCCTCGGGATTCAACATGACTCCACAAACTGGGCCACGAGGAACCACGGGAGGTCAGTGGAATGAAAGTCAAATCATTCCCTTGTTCCCGAACTAAAATAAAACATGTTTTACATAGAACTTATCTAAAATGTTGGATTATTCTGTATCTAAAGACTTTTCCACATATCCCAATGTGCTGTGGGATATTATATTCCAGCACAGACCTGACACCAACAATCCTGCAGGTCACATCTGTAGTTCAGTTCATTTGGCGAAAAAGATAATTTGTTTTCAATTTTCTTTATGGTCTGTGATGGAAGCTTCTGGAGCAATGGAGTCGAAACACAGTTAGACATTGAGAGCTGGAACTTGATGGCAAACACTGATGGAAAGTTATAAAGTGATGAACTGACAAGACATGTGCTGCCGCCACGAGGTGACACAAGTTGCCAAACCAATTCTGAAGATCTCTTCCATAGTCGAAGGTTTTAACTAGTTCAGAGTGTATAACAACATTCTGCATTACCAAGACTAAACAAACAGGGACTAAATGGAACTAAAACTGTAGTCCATGGGCAAAGGATGTACGCCAGTGGGACCTACGCACCCGATAAGAAGGACTCACAGATATCCACAAACAATAAACTATCTCAGGTCAGCTTTGCTCTGTCATGAACAACAAGGATCCAGAGCTGCTCCTCCTTAAGAGAGATAGCAGCAAAACCCCAAGGCCGTAGACCTATGTCATGGTGAAGAAGAGAGTGAGAGGAGAAAGTGATGGACTGGGTTAAAGGTTAGATACCTAAGCTAAATATTCCCCAACAGTCTAGTTCCTGTTTCTGCTGACTGATGTAAAAAACAGTTGGTTCATTTGTTTAAAAACCCTACTGCGTCTACATTTGATCTTGGATGGCCTTTGGTCATCAGTGACATCAGAAGCTTCCAGATGAAGGTGGGTTTAGTGGCCCTGTAGATGAATAAAAGCACGACCATCAAACCTGAAACACACTGCCAGATGGTGACACTCGCCTTCACTCACCATTCCTGAAGCGTTATCAATCATCCAGCCAGACATTGGGTTAATATTACCCTTTTGGGCTTTTTGCCTTAACCAATGAGAATAAGTAATCTGATTATCAGTCAAGCAAAGCATTTGCTGGGAGCTCTGGAGTAAGTTGACCTTAACAACATGGCAGCTGTGTCACCATCTTTGAAGCAATTGTTTGTAATGCTATCCTTCATGAATGCTGCTTGTTTTTACCTATGAAGAAATGCTCCTCAACATACTTTACCTTTTCCACAAAGCATGACACCACACCTAGTTGAATTATTGCCAAGAACGTTCAAACTAACAGCCCCTTAGTTGGAAATGTGAACACTATAATCTTTACAAAGCCTGAAATGGTGGACCATTACTTTTTACAGCTCCAGCAGCACTTTATCTTTTACAGTATTTTATTACCACTGCACAATCGTGACAAGAACCTCATGTCAGTCCAACTTTTTACGCACCTCATTGTGAAAGATCATTGTTGCACTTTAAAGATTTGACTCATATGACTCATCGTTAACGATGTAATAGCTTTCCTTTACAAGGAGACTGGAAGCTAATAGGAGGGATTAGGCAAGGTGCTGTGCATACATTCAACACAAAACATTAATCTGGCCACCTGAGATAATACAGAACAGGAGATAAGGGATGTAGTGTGTTCCTATTAATTGAGGTATTGCATGTTTGGGTGAGCGCGGTGTGTGTGCTGTTGTATGGGGATGATGAGAAATGCTGAACACAATGTGTGTTAGTCACAAATTCTCAAATACATTTGGGAAACATCAAGTCACTAAAGTAATTTAGTGATTATAGATGAAATAAGATGGAACAAGTAATATTGTCTTATTATTGCTGATGTAATGAGTGAAGACATATTCCCATTGTTCCAAGTACATTGAACATGAAGTAACACCTACTACAGTGCATCTCTTGAGGGACTTACACAAAATGTTTCTTCCATTTTTAAGCCACAAATGGCTGACTTACACAACGTAAGGATTGTGCGGTGAATGCTGTGATTATTCTGGCTATTATACAGTGAATTTATCCAAAGTGCTTTACAATGTGTCTGCCATTCATTCAAACCCATAACGGAGCTGTCCTCCTCGCTGATGGGAACCATTTAAGTGATCTTGAACTGAGCCACTCATACAATAGTTTAAAAAAACACATCACCAGGGATACATGGGTGTGATGGGAGGTGATCTGGACAAATGAAAATGTGCCATACGCATTTTCATTTGTCCAGAACACCTGCTAGGCAACTGCTAGCAAACCATCTAATTGTATGAAAGTTAATAAAAAGATTAATGTACTTTGCACTTGATTTAATACCTCAATAAACTTGTTTCCTATGTGTTGTTAGTTTGAAGCGGTAGTTTTAAGTCTTTATCAAAAGAGCATAAATTATGGTTCTATTCGGAGTAAAAAGGACGATCAACAGGGGCTACCTTGCGCTACTACGGTGTTGTCTGCAATTTCGTCTTAGAGCTTTAAACATTTCACTGGTCATTTAATTTAATTCTTTAAACCCATATAAAAATGGTTTATTGAAGTTATACATCACGTGAGAAGTAAGGTCATTTCTTCATAGACTTTTATACAAATACCAAGATGGCCACTCAAGGCTTCCGACCTGCGGTCCAGTAACCAATGGGTGATCATCTTGGCTACGTCCGCTGTTTGAGATAACAGCAAACTTGAATTACAGAAATGAATTATTGTTTAAGAAGTCTGATCCTTTCAGTAGATCTGGTGTCTTTAAAGATATGCTAACTCTCTTGCACTTATACATATAAGAGTTTTCTACCTCAAAGGACAAAATGCTTTACAATTGGCCGTTCGTTCACCCACACCTCGGGCTGTCCTAGGACGCTGACAGTCAATCAATCAATCAATCAATGTTTATTTAGCCCAATATCACAAATGTTACATTTGTCTCAGTGGTCTTCACAGTTCGTACAGAATATCAGTACGACAATACGACACCCTCTGTCCTTAGACCCTCACATCGTACAAGGAAAAACTTCCAGAGAAACCCCACAGTTTTAAGGGGAAACATGGGAGAAACCTCAGGGAGAGCAACAGAGGAGGGATCCCTCTCCCAGGAAGGACAGACGTGCAATAGATGCCGTGTGTAAATCGAAAAGATAATACATTTACAACATAGGTATTCCAAATGTTTGGAAATGAATGTGTGTATAATAGGAAGATGAATCCACGAGGATATCCATCCAGGACTTATGATCCAGGACCACAGCAATAGGCACAGCCACGACTCAAGATCCAGGGCTCGCGATCCAGGACACAGGACCGCAGCAACAGGATCATCCATGACTCCGGATCCCTGTGTACACCAAAAAGAAATAAATTTGGGGAAGCTGGGTTATTCGGAACATGAGTACACAGGTATAGACAGAGAGAAGGAAGAAGTAAGATGTCCCCCGACAAACTAAGCCTATATCAGC
>NW_011368645.1:30876-38285 GCF_000735185.1 Notothenia coriiceps | reverse complement strand
CCGTACAGGCCGTAATTCATACTGGTCCTCTCACGCACATACATTCTCCTTTTACATACATATATTTTCACTCTTAAATACATACATTCTCCTTTTACATACATATATTTTCATTCTTACATATATACATTCTCCTTTTACATACATATATTTTCACTCTTACATACATACATTCTCCTTTTACATACATATATTTTATAATATATGCATATATTATAAAATATATGTATGTAAAAGGAGAATGTATGTATGTAAGAGTGAAAATATATGTATGTAAAAGGAGAATGTATATATGTAAGAATGAAAATATATGTATGTAAAAGGAGAATGTATGTATTTAAGAGTGAAAATATATGTATGTAAAAGGAGAATGTATGTGCGTGAGAGGACCAGTATGAATTACGGCCTGTACGGCCCCTCATAGAAAACACAACCCTCTCTATTTTCCTCCATACGCAAATCTTTTTAAGGGGCTGCAACGGATCTGATACAGACTGATCCAGATTTGAACTCTTCTGTGACGTCACAGAAGTGGCGCTACGGCTATTGGGCCAACTCCACCAATCAGGAGGAGACAGCCACGGACATTGCCGTTCGAAACCTGTACGGCCCCTCATAGTTTTCTGACACTTGGTGAGTTCCCTGGAACACCGAGGACACATATTCATGTATAAAAGACGTACAAAAGTGCATTTTGCATGATAGGTCAACTTTAAGGCCACTTTTGAATTACTTGGTGTTATGTGAAGGATGAACCATGAGTAAAGAGTTTTGCAGCTCTACAATGCTTTTAAAGTGAAATGCATTGAAGGTTTTTAGAGTTTAATCTGAGAGGGAAGATGAGTCAGTTTACTGCCGTCCTGATGTTAATAGCAAGCTCCAATTGTGGAGGCAGGACAGCAAATGGTTACAAGTTTATTTTAGAAGGAATACATCCAATTGTTTTATAAAGCTCTAATCTGTTGGACTCAAATGCACAACATTCAAGTTATTTCTCCTGGGCTTTTCTTGAAGTCCAACACTATCCATTGCACCACAAGGCGTCATTCCGCACATATTTTAGCCTTTCACAAATATACTGTTTGGTTTATTGTTCCAGTTTACTGTCCCATCACTCTCTTTAACCCTGTTTCCAGATGTAGCAGCTTCTGGTTTCAGAACTAAATTTAGCAACTTGATGCTAGCTGTCCAGTGCCATACCACAGACTAGCTAGTAATAAGGTTACTTTTACTGTCTACACTCTTCAACCCTGTTTTCAGATGTAGCAGCTGCTATTTTTCAGGAAAAAAAGCTTTCATTTACCCACTATATGCTAGCTATCAAGTGCTATACCACAGACAGAATAGCTAGCTAGCTAGTAAACGGTTGAACATAGCAACTGATTCTGAGTGGTTGTTAATGAAGACAAAGAGGAAAGTCAGTTAGGTACTCATCTCATGGTGACCATGATCATGACTCCAAATTAACTCTTACATTGCTGTATGGGCAAATGTCTACTGGGTTAGCCAACTTAGCAAGAGGCTAAGGGCCTTATGTCTGTTTGGTCAATTTGGAGTTTATTAATATATTTTTTAAATATAAGACAAAAAAGCAAAAGTAATGTACTCAATGAATATCCTAAAGGTTTTGAAGACACATTGTATGCACTTAGCATATTTTAGGAAATGTGTTTTGGTTAGCTTAAATATTTCTTTGATACCTTGGCCTTCACGTCCTTATCACAATTAGAACCAGCGGAGACATTTAGAACAGGATAATTTACCTAGTGCTTCATTATTTAATGGGCCTTATTGTCACACAATATGGTTGCTACTGAATAATTCCTCCAGGTTGGTGAACTGGGTACTTTACTTTTCCGTTTGTGTAAAAGCTATTGGGTACTTAACTGTTTTACTCAGAAGTTTGAGGCAGCAGTGAACTTGAAGTAAGAAACTTTAGAGCTGAGAAAGCCTAATGAGGGTCTCCTTTGATTTCTCAGCATGATGACGAAACATGGAGTTACTGCACTGACAGTGACATGCAATCACAATTTGACTCATTAGTGGAAGGCTTCTCTTTAATCGCTTTATTTAAAATTCTTCCAAATACACTGATGCTTTATGCGTCTCTTTTGAATCATCTTGATATTTCTGCCCATCATCAGCCATCAGGAAATGTGGAAGTGAGTAAAAGAGGAGAACGTGTTTGAAATATAGACTGTGCTTTACTCTTAATTCACATTTAGGTTGAATCTTTCCCCTTATTTAACGAGCAGTAAGAGTCTGACTTATGAAGGACATGAATATGCAGCTGAGAATGTGTTACTGAGAACCCCTTAGCACACACACGCGCCCGCCTGTAATGGGAGCGCAAGAGCCACAATTAGAAAGTCGGGCAATTCCACATTTTCAATTAAAACTTGAAAGACCAAAACCATTTGACATTAATAACTGAGCCACATACGGTCTCAACTCTGGCAAATCTTCCTTAATTAATTGTAACTATGTGAGTTTAAAGGGTCAAACATGTCCTCCAGTTAGAAGGGCATAATCGTTGTCATGAAGAGATGCACATGATGTATTGGCATGCTAATTGAACCCCCTTGCTTTGCTATCCATGCATTAGTGTTTAAACCCAGATCAAATGAGAGGGTTGATCTGAAGCTCTCTCAGCTTAAAGACTTTAATGTCATTTCTGTCATGTGTGAACTCTATTGATATAATGCCTTCTGGTTCTTATGTCCCAATGTGTTTGAATTATTTAGCACTGTCTATTCTTTTTAAATGACTTAATACAGTGACTTCATTGACATGGTTGCACACAGTATGAGAAACAATGAAAAGGCATTGATGACTAAGTTTACACACATGCTGGTAACCCATGAATAGGACTGGGTTAGCGCTCCTCCAGATGGAACAGCTTGACTCAGACCGGAACAATCCATTCAGCCTTCAGCTGTGTTCGAATGTCAGCATTAAGGGATAATTTTGTGTGAATGGATGATCTAATCCAACGACTGAAGGCTGGAAAAAAGAAAGAAGCGTGCTGTATGGAAGAAATCTACTTACAGTGTGCTTAACCCACCTCTGTTGTTTGAAATCCTTATTGACACTCTCATGACTTAGTCACCACCATTATAGTAATGCATGCCATCGTAATCCAGAGGGTTGGGAGGGTTACTTTAAAAAAGTATTCCGTTGTCGTAGTTACCTGTAGAAAATGTAATCAGTAAAGTAATCTGAGTATCAAAATATAGGTAATGTAACCTGATCAATTTCGGACAACCTCAACATCAAATTCAATGCGAACAAAGACTAGAAAAAAGAAAAAGAAAATGCTCCGTTTTAGTGTAATACACACAGTTCAGCTCACACACACTATTCAATGAACATAGGTTCACCTACAGAAAAAAAAGAAGCAAAGAAAGTGGAAACCATGAAGCAGATTCAGGCAGTAGGCGTATAGATTCACTCTGAAAGTGTTATCCTACAGAACAGTTCAGCTGACAGAGAAGAGAGAACATCTGATCCTCTACATCAAACCCTAGATGCTCTGTTTTTGCTTTTTTACTACCATTTTAATCCTGCTAGTAATTCCCAATATGCCGAAGTGACATATGTGTGCACAAATTGTATTTCCACCCTCGCATATTGCTCAGTAGAGCCTGGAGTTCACTGTCTATCCATTTATAGTCTCTTTTGTTCCAATTGTTGTTGTTTTCAGTTGTTTACAGCTCCAAAAGGTTTTCAAAGATTGCTGGTGACAAAGCTGCATCGGTTCATGAGTACATTTACACTCACGGTCCCATATGCCACACTTTCTGACGTGCAGGTGATGGAGTACAGACAGTCCGTTGTTTGGCTGCAAATGGAATAATTTAGCAAGTGCCTTTGAGATATTCATCGCTTTGACAATTAGCCGGACATCTTGCCTACACTGAGAAGGATATTATCCGCGGTAAATTATCTAAATAGAGGACCTGGTACAAAAAAAGTGATCGTTCGAAACATGCAGTGAACATTAGGCATGCGTGTACATTTGATTAAAAGATTGATACCGCCAGACATGGCATCAAACTTCTCATCTTCCTCTCTGTTCTACTTCTCGAGAGAAAGAGTTGAGCGAAAAAGACAGCCCCCGCTGCAAGGCTTTCACCTCTGCTCGAAGAAACCTAATTTTCCTCCTGTGATGTCCGCCTCCATCCATCACTCTCCCCCTCCTCCCCTCCTCCCCTTTTCCTCTGCTCCTTGTGTCTGCTCCCTGACTGATCAATGAGCAGCGCCCTGGATGAACCTATTAACAATGTGTAATACCGCTCAGCCTGCAAATAGCCGCGCACTGTCCAGACCTACTTTATGCTTCTCAAGGTAGTGCTGGCTCTCTTCACCGTGCCGTGTTGTCTCTCGCTGGGCAGCTGTTTCTGTCTCCGAGTATTTTCCCGTGTCTATTTCTGCCCTTTTGCACCCCATCGTGTATTTCCTCCTCTCCAGTTGTCTTCCTCTCATCTCTCTTGTGTCAGGTATTACTCTTCCTCTTCTCCTGATATCCTTGGCCCTATTAGGGTGGTAAAGTTTGGAGAACCACATCCGTCAAAGAAACCGTCAACGTAGAGGTGGCCCTCTCAACCTAGTTTATAGGTTGTACTTATTCTTAACTGGCATGCACACACTAGAACACACTACCTCATTTTATTTTACTCCATATTTCACAAGTTAGTAGTTATTAGGGTATACCCAAGCCCGCATGTATGTTGACCGTTTGTCAAGCCCTTTTTTGTTTTAAAAAGCAATACGGGAACCTCTCCGCAGACATCCCCATAAAAAACACAAAGTGCTCCTCCATGGTTGAGTATGGCTTTCCAGAAGGCAATCATTTAAAACCCCCTTTAACGGGTTGCCATGCAGCATTTTTGGTACAGCTTGCAGCCCATTTACTGGGGCTTGTGACATTTGACTCGTGTCATCCCCTCTGTCTCCCAGTTTCAACTCTGTCTCTAAAATAAAGGCGTTCCAGCATTCAAATGTTAATGTGAAATGATGGGAACATTCGTAACCTTACTTACCAGGATGTCTTGGAGATCATTCAAATTGACTGGCCTGTCATTATCACGGCTGTCATGGACGTCACGACCATGAAAGTATGCATACTATTCAGAATCGGGAATATGGTTACTGTCAGCTTTGTTTAACACACAAGGAATTTGCTTTGATCATTTGTTCTGTAACGTTCACGATAAACAAAGTCATTAAATGGAATAAACGAGAAATGCAAATGTATTTCTAGTAAACAGTAAGAAAGGATTTATGTCCTTCACCCGGCTGTAATGACTTCATGAGAGATGTGGAATTACCTCCTGGAGTTGGCAGGATGTCTGTGACTGAATACAAAACTAAACAAGGAAATGTCTGCAGTACAGGGGATCCGTACAGCGATACATAAAACACATATGCTCTTCCATACGTTATGTGTGGTATAATTCACACAAAGCTATTACCCACAAGTCTCTAGCTGTGTTCACATTATGCCGTGTAGGAACACTGAACATATGGCGAAATCCAAGCTGGCTTTTTGTGAATGCAATGCAGTCAAGTGCTTAAGCAGTTTCTCCCAGCCAGCAGAAACTGCTGCTGGATTGTCGCGCTCGACGCTGTTTCATGCTTTATTCACCATCAGCCGACACTTCTGCCCTCCGGACGTGTGTGGAACGACTGCACAAGCTCCACAGGAGGCGGAGAAAGGGAATGGGGAAAGATATGAGTGAGAGAAAAGGCAACGAAACACAAAGCTCATAAAAGAGATCTTTTGAATAGTAGAGACAATGATTGAGACAGACAGATAAATAAAAGACTGAGAGAAATGAACAGCGGGGGCCACAGTAGTGCTGGTGATCTCACCGCGGAAAGGGTTCGATTTGTGAAAATGGAGCCTTGGAAAATGCTAAAACGTGAGTAGTCGGGTAGCCAGACTTCAGAAATTAAACAAAGCGGCCTCCTCTTCTCCTCTGTGGATCAAAAAGGGAAGACCTGTCGTATGAAGTAGCAGCACCACTAAAGGCCTGGCACACAGAGACAGTGACTGTGAATAAGAGCTGAAATTGAGGGAAATTGGCCAAAACAACTGTCGAGTACAATTCTTCTGCTACTTTCTCCCATTTCTCTCGGCTCACTTGTGAAAGCAACGAAGGCCTGAGTAGAATTGGGTTGCAGCGCCTTAACACGGAGGCTTTGCACATCCTAGACGTCTTACAATAATTCTTACTTCATATTTTTTCTGCCAAAATACCCAAAGATGATATAATCTATTCCCCTTTGTATCTTTGAGTAGAGCGACAATCCCAAATCAACATTAAGAGACATGTTTTATGTATATATTAATGCTGTCAAAATTATCGCGTTAACGGCGGTAATTAATTTTTTGAATTAATTGCGTTAAAATATTTAACGCATTTAACGCATGTGCAGAATGGCCCGCCCCATACACCCCACCAGTGGCAGCGCCAGGGTATGGCTGGGGTAGGCTACACCCATACCAAGAAATGGCTTAGCCCCACCATGAAAAATTATGTTAAAGTAAGTAAAATAAAGTCTGCCAACTCGCGCCGAGAATTGCACAGACAGCAGTTAGTAAGGTTGATTTCAGTAGCCACTTGTCTGGAAATACCGAAGACTAGAAACGGTTTTGAAAACTTTTGTCACGTAGTGATCGTCTTCTCAATAGAACATCTTTGATAATATCTTCTGGCCAATCAGAATCAAGATAACGGCGTGGTGTTGTTGCAGGAAGTCCCGACGGAGAATACCTTTGCTGTAGTACAGGGGTGCACATAACTGGTACGCAGGTTATGTGCGTAATCTGAAATGCGTACCGTCACTTGTATCACAAAGTGCATTTGCGTACCGACGTACTGTAAAGCTTTTCCAGAAGGCGGTTAGATCACCGGACGACAGAGTCGGTCTCCGTGTGCACAGACAGGGCTGCTGTTAACGTCGGTCTGTACAACGGAATTGTGCCAAAACTACGCCAACCGGCTGCAGAGGGAGACTCCCCCCCTAAAACAGCTGATCACAACGTTCACACTCTGTGGTCACGAAGTACTCCACTAGCCCCCGTCCCCCGTCTACTTTCCTGAAGTACTCCCCCGTTGATAGAAATCAACACGTAATGAATTAAGACCCCACGGTTTGATGATTGATAGGTGTGTGGGCTGTCTTTCATTTTGACACACAGAAAAATGTTATAATAAACATACATACTGTATGTGAAATGGATATATCCGCCTTCTTTCATTTATCTTTCCATTCCCACAACAATATACCAGGAGGTTGGGGTAAGTGTCAAAGAGGTGACCGGAAAAGAGAGGTCGACCCGTTCAAAGGGTCGACACTCAGGGAGGTCGACTTGTGTGTGGACAAAGTCAAGTCAATTAGTC